>NC_047626.1:14971252-15125604 GCF_004354385.1 Drosophila innubila
CTGTTGTTGTTGTTTTTGTTGTTGTCGATGTTGTTGTGGTTGCTGTTTGCTTCCTGGGCCGTTGTCATTTGTCGTCTGTCGTCTGTCGCCTTACGTCTGTCGTTGGCGTTGTCGCCTTCAATGTCCTTGTGACTTGTGGGCACCAAATTGTATGTATTTTGGTTTTAACACATTTTGGTCTAATGGAGTGTCGTTGCTCTGTGCCACGAGCTTCATAAACTGCCAGCCTTACTTTCCTCACACACCACACACACTCACACTCACACACACACACACATAGACCACATACCAACAACACCCACGAAGCAACATGCGAGAGCATCCTCTTTGCATTCCATTTTGTGATTTGAGTATTCGCAGAGTTGGTTTGAGTGCTTCGAGTGCTTTGTCTTTTGGCCATTTTTGAAGCTTTTGGCCAGCAACAAAACTTTGCTGCCCACCAAATGACCAACCGAACAAGTGAAAGTTAAACAACAAACATGACTACAAAAATAACAACAACAGCTACAAATTTTAACAAGCATTACAATCTGAGCGCCAAAGATTACACATGTTAGATGTTGCAGTTGTTGTTGTTACAACAACATAGTCTTCAAAAAATATGTATGCTTACCTAAAAAAAACACAGTTAAGAAATAAATACGCACTCGATCGCCTCTCGCTGGAATCCCAGCAATGTTCATAATGTGAACAATGTTTTTTGTTTTTTTTTTACAACACACATAAACAACAACCGCAACAACAACAACAACACTAATAACAACAAGAGCAGAAGACGTCTCTAATTGATTGTGGTAGATTGTTAATGGATGTTAACTAATTCCAATTCGAAAGGCAGCTCCAACAACATTAACAACAACAACAACAACAACAGACACAACAAAAATTTCCTTAAATATTGCTTTCATTTCCAAGAGCAGATTTAACTAAATCATGTTTTTGGTCTGTGGGGAATTTTAAAAAATAAACTTGTTCTACATATGATTAAAATGTATCTACATTTCAAATTTCAAGGCTCTTGTTCTTGTAGTTCCCGAGTTTGTTGAATCTATCTTGAATATATAAATATGTTTGGATTATTGCTTAGCTACTCAAACACACACAAATCATATCTAAGAGAGTGAAAGATGAAAAAATAAAGAACACTTACTAAGTTTGCATAGTTTGGATAGATATTATCTGTTAATGGGACTCATCTTTTTTCTTTAAAATTGAGATAATGTGTCTTCAGATACAATTATTTATATTGTTTCGAATTTGAATTTAACAATCAAATGTTGTATACATATTAGGTGTACAAGTAAGTTAAATGTATACAAGTACTTGGATTATGAAGCTGATATTTTGTAGTTAAGATGAGTGCATATTTTAATATTTTATCTTAATAAAGTATTTATTTATTTATTTATTTATGCACAACTAAAACAAGAAAAAATTACTAGGAATAAAAATTATGTTAAGAATTAAAATTTAAAATTAATATTAAATAAAAAAATTATGAGCTTAAAAGAATAAAAAAAAAAGTTATTATTAAATAATTATATAATGGAAACTTGTCTGATGATAACTTAAAATAGTATTATAGAGATGAAATTTGGTATGTAGGCTGATATAATAAAAACATTAAAATTGACATTGATTGGCAAACAAATTAACTAAAAGTATTTGCAACTAATAAAATTGATATACATTGTAAAATAGTATAAACAAAAGATGTATAGAATGGTGATATATTAGATGGCTTTACAATCTGACATTAATCTGTCGTTAAAAAAAAATTTAAGAAACCTTAACAGATGTTAACATAACTGCGATTCCATCCATTCAAACTCCACAGATCAATGGAGTATCTGTGAGGCATGCTACACGCTGTATCTAACAACAAGATAGCATATGCCACATACTCGTATCAGCACAAAAACAAGAGGCAACAGCAAAGCGCGTGTGTTGCCACTTTGAGTTGGGTTCACTTCAAGCTGCAGTCGGAGTCTCTAAGATGGTGTTGGAGTCAGGTGGGCTCGATTTACTCGGTAGACATGAATGAAGGAGCTGCTACGATGTCTTTATTGCAACAGCAACAGCAGCAGCAACAACAACAAGTTGGCAACGACGTGTGGGCAGTTGGCTGCCGTTTTTCGCGCACCAAAAATAAAGGAGAAAAAGAAAGAAGCAAAAAAAATAAAAGAGAAAAAAGTAGAAAAAAAAAGAGAAGTTGAAGCCAAGCGAACTTTGCGCACGCGCACGTCATGCGAACAGCGTGCGCATATCCAAGGCAGAAAGAGACGGACAAGCAGTGGGAGTGTGAGAGGGAGAGGGAGGCAGTCTGAAAGACAGTAAGTGTGCTGAATGTTGGCTACTGTCTGCTTTGAGTTGGAGTTTGAGTGGGAATATGAGTGTGAGTGTGAGTGTGAATGTGAATACTTATTAGCGCTGTGCTAAACTTTGAACTTTTCAACTGCTTTTGTCTCTGTCTCTGCCTATGTCTCTGCCTCCGTCTCTGTCGCTGTCGCTGCCTGCGGTCCAGCAACATAACATACATAATTATGGCCAGGTTCCAGTTGCAAGGCTCAGAGACACCTTTGCGGCGCAGTTGAGCCCTTGCAGTTCCATCAATTGCCTTTGCTTTTGTCCTCGTCTCCGTCTTCGTCTTCGACTTGGGTTTGGTTTTGAGTTTTGCAACCTGTAAGCGATACAAATCACACACAACGAAACCACAACCATGCTGGGGTTGCTCTGCCTCTTTTTTTTTTTAATGTTGTTGCTGTTGCTGTTGCTGTTGCATGTTGATGTTGTCGCTGGCAACTTTTGCGGCAGCAGCAAATTGAAGCACCGCAGCAACTTCTCGCATGCATTTGTATTTGTATGGCTTGCAGCAAAAATGCGCCCCTATCATCGGTCCAGTTGTACAAGTACCCAAAGTAGTTACAAATACACGTACTCAACGTTGTTGTTACTGCCAAACCAGTTATGCACCGAACTCCCCTCGCACTATTATTCGATACTACTCAACTTGTCGGCCGTTCCTGTTGCTTTCATATATATGAAAAGTGATTTCTTTGCATAAAATACAAGCTCCCCAAACTACACTGTACGAAAATTTACATTGTTTGATAATTATCAAATTTTATTGATCTTTATTTTTTTGGAGTGAGAATGCCAAATCACTTGGCATTTTGCTATTAAAACAAAGATTTTTGTCAAACCAGGGATCACAAATAGTGATTATTTTCCATTTTCTAAAAAAAAAAAAAAAAAAAAAAAACAACATAATGATCTTTTTAAAGAAATCATTTCGCCAGGAATTTTAAAAATATATATATGTATTCTTATGAATTTTCATCAATGATGGTTTTTGAATAAAACAAAAATGTATCTAGATTTCCGATAAGGAGTAATTTCCCATCATCAAATCTATTCATTTTTTAAAGCCAACTTTTCATCCCAATTTAGGAAATCCACCAGAAAATTTAAAATTTAATTATTTTTAACCAATTGACGCGTATTTTTGATAAGAATAATAAAAAAAATGTAACCAAAAGGTTTAATCGGTTTCCTCATGAACCAGGTGAGTTACTATAAGTCTTAGTATGCTAATTTGTGAGTAAAGACTAAACCTTTCGATCAATATATAACTTGATCTGATCGCACAGTCGTAGCCAATTCTCTGTTCTTCCCCTACCTTCTTGCTGCTTTTATCACTAGTGCGGACTGCCGTTTTCATGGTAATTTCTTGCAGTGCAGCCGCCGTGTTTGGGTTCCACAGATCCCGATTTTGAGACCGGGACACTGCTGTTGCCTCTGCTGCCTGATGATGATTGGGTATAATGGGTTTTATGGAGCAGCTGCTGCTGCTGCTCTTGTTGTTGCTCTTGTTGTTGTTGTTGTGGATGTGGATGTGGATGTGGATGCTGCTCGCCACGCTCGTTGTTCAAGTTTTGTGGCTCACACCTGTGCCCGGGTCTACCTGACATTTTGAAATATTGCCATTGATTTGCTGGCAAAGAGACTGCAAACTGATTTAGTTTGTGAATCGGATTTCGTTGGCAGTCCCATTAGGTTCTCGGTTCCCATGGCAAATGTTGTTGCTTGTTGTTTGTTGTGTTGTTGTTTGTTGTGTTGTTGTTCGTTGTTGTTAGCATTGTTTGTTCTACAATTAACAACAACAATGAGCGCGCTCAATGTTTTAATTTGGGTCAAGCAATTGGCGTCGCTTTGGCAGCGTTCATAATTTCCATAAACGCCAAGAACTCCCCTCTGCCCCAATCCCCTTCCCAAACTTCAACGTAAAAAAAAATAAGACATTTGTGTGTCTGTGTGTGTGTGTGCATATTTATGTATGTATTTATGACTACTGTTTAAATATAGACGTAATTTACAGCAAATCAAATGATGGGCACGACAATGTCCAAAGAATCACAACACCAACACACGCACACACACACACACACAGGTGTAAGACCATAGCCAAATTCATTAACATTTTCGGCACGCACAAATTGTAAATATTTTAGCATAAACATAAAATTCTCTCACACATCAAACAGACTCTCCCACTGCACACACACACACACACACAACCACACACAAAAAGTCACCAAGTCGATCACACTCAACACTAGGAGCGCGAATGCAAGTGAGAGAGCGCGAGCGAGAGAGCGTGTGATCGAGAGAGCGCCTTGTTTGATCATATGATCACACATGTTTGTTTGTGGTTCGATGGTTCCAACAGACATGCTTGAATTGAATTTTACGGTTCTTGTTGTTGTTGTTACTCTTGCGTTAATTGTTGTTGTTATTGCTTTTGTTTGACACTTGTGCATTGACTTGTTGTATTTGCAAGTCTCGCATCGTTTAAATGCAACCCAGCAAATTATAGGGTATGAGCTTGGAGCCAGATCTGCGGCTCCATCTGATTGTAATTGGTTATTTAATTTTATATTATATTAAAATTAAAGCACATTGTAATTATATAACTATAAAATGTATGAAGAAAATTGTGCTGCTAGGAAATCAAAATAAATTCAATTAAGTGATCTGTGCATTTTATTTAAATTTATCACATGATGTTATAGGATAATAAAATTAAAGCACACATAAAATAAATTTAAAATTTATTAAGAGAACCACTTTGGTAAAAAGAAACTGGAATTAAGTGATGATACTTCATATTAGAGTAGATATATATATAATATATATATCAGCCCAATAAAATTATCTCTGGGTACGATTTATATTTATTATTAAATTTTATAGCATAATAAAATTAAAGTATATTAAGAATAATTATACAATTTATTAAGAGAACTTTATAGGTTAAAAGAATCATTAAAAAATGTATAATATTTCAAGTTAAAGTGGATTAATACCAGTTCAATTAAGTGATCTTCGGGTAATATTTTTTTAAATTAAATATTTTGACACTTTAAATACATATATAGTACGTATTTCCTCTTTTCTTCAGTCTCCTTTTCTCTTGTTTGTAATTTTACTGGATCACATTGTGAATCGATATTTCTATTCCTTCCATATAATTTTCGCTCTTCTTTTTTTGCCCATTTTGGCTGTTGGTAATGGTTCTTGCCACATCCTTTTACCAACATTCAATGTACTCGTGCAACTTCAGTTGAATGCCCAAATGTTTGAACATCTTTTGTACTTGTTGTGTATATGCTTAGCTTTCCCCTAGAGGCGTCAAGTGGTGGTACTTCAACGCCTCCTCCTCCTCCTCCGCCTCCGCATCCTGCTTCGGCTCAACTACGTCCAGTCCAGATTGAAGTAAAAGTGTACTAAGAGTCAAGCAGAGCTTCTGTTTGCGTTTGTTGCCTGTGAGGCAAGAGAAATTTTGTGGCCATCAATGGGGTCCAGCTGTGGCACTTGTGCCTGCCACCTCCTGCCACCGCCTGCCACGTCTGGTGACTCACCTGCTGCCTCATCGTCGTTGACGTTGACGTTGCTGTGTTGCATTTTAAAATTAATATTTGGATTTTAATTAGCAAGAAATTTACTTTGGGCTATGGGCAGGTTTCGTTTACCATCGCCTGTAAAGTCCGGACTCGCGAGAGAGACAGAGAGCTAAATAAAAAGTGTATGTATGAGAGAGAGAGAGAGAGGGAGTGAGAGAGTGAGAGGTAACTATGGCTGATGCTTTGTGTTTACATTTGCTGGCTGGTTGGCTGACTGGTAACTGCATATGCACACCTCCAACTACCCATGTATGTATATGTGTGTGTGTGTATATTTAATTAGTGTACACATGCACAGTCGCATCAATAGACGGTGGGTTGTGAGGCGTGAGGTGGGGGGTGATGGGTTAGTTAAAGAGGGTCCTATCAAATATGCAGCATTTGCCAAATAACAAATTTAATTTTGTTCAACGCTATGAAATGCAATTTTCCCATTATAGCAAATTATTGTTTAACTTTCATCCAACTTTTATTTTATTCCTATTTCACTTTCGGTATATTGTTGTTGATGGTTGTTTTTGGCGATGTGCTTTTGGTTGTTTTGTCACAATGCAAATTATTGCTTAATACTTTGGCATTTCCTGAAAATTAATTGTTTGTTTTGTTTGCCTTGGCAACAAAAGGCCGATCGAAATTGCCAAAAAGCCTTTGGCCAAATATTAATTTTCCAATTTTAAAGTACAATTCGGTAAATACTCATGATGCCCCCCTCCCTATTGACCAATTGTTGTGGTCCCATCACACACAACACTCTTCAGTTGCCAGCGAACACGCTGCGAACATGTTCGAGCTGACGCTGTTAAGTTAACAGTGCGATGTTGCAGCTGCCGCTGTTAAACTGAAGTCAAGCTGTAAGCAATGGAACTTGCTTAAAATGAATCTTGGCATTAAATATAAATTCAGTGTGTGTGATTAAACGATTTCTTAAATTTTTAATAAAATGTTGTAGTTCTTGTTACCTTGGATATGCCAACAGTTTCAAATTTGTAATAATAAGATGGGAAAAAATCAAAAAAGCTATTTGCATGTGTTTTTTTTTTTTTTGCAAAGTATTCTCATAGTAATTTATTCTCCATCCGTTATTAATAAACATTGAAAATAAAAAACAAACTAATATTTATTAATTAATATAACGACATCGAGAATATGAACTAGTAAATGTTTTTTCTTGCACTTAACTTATTTCTGCTTAGTATTTTATATTAATTTAGGGCCTTATCAAAACATGGTTAATAATTTTTATATAATAGGTTAGTGTAGCACAAGTGTTTTATGGTTGAATGTCTAATTTATGATTGACTTCAAGCTAATTTTCACATGAACAGTCAACTTGTAAAATTTTGTAATACGAGTACCCTTTTTTTATTTTAAAATAACAGAATTATTAGAATTAAAATAAAAGAATTTGATTCACATTTTTATAATGCCAAATAAATCTTCTTGTCTTCAATTAGTACATATGTATAGATAATGCAAGAAAATTTTTAATTATTAATCCATCACAATCTAAGCTACGAAATATAAAATAATGCAGAAGAACACGACTTTAATAACTGAATATTATTACATTACTTCTGTCACTTTTTTTTCGGGCCAAAGAGAAAGATGAGAAACAAATACATATCTGATATCCGAGCAGGTTGCAGTTCATTTCGGTTCTTGCTGGGCGACGCTTTAATTAAAAAACTGTCGCTGGAAAACTTGGCAAAAAGGACTTGGACAAAAGACGGACCCTGACCGCCAAAAATGTCAGAGAAATGGAAAGAGTTTTCTAAGCCATTTTTGGGGGGAAATGGAAATGGAAATGGTAACGGGAAAGGCTGCGGGCAACGCGTCGTGTTATAATTCAAATAATAAATTCTATTTTACGGCCCTCAGCTCTGAAAATGGCTAACAAATGGCCTCGTTGTCGTGCCGCGACCAGTTGAAATGCGAAAATGCAGACAGCGAAAGAGTGAAATTGTAAAGGACATGGCCTGACTGTGCAACGAGAGGGTGAGAGAGAAGGAGAGAAAGAGAGGAATAAAAGGACTGAGGGATTTGAGAATGGAATGGGTCGAGAGTCAACTTACCTACTGTGCCAGCCAGGGCTAAAATCGATTTAGCCAAGTAAAACCAATAAAAATTATAAAGCATATAAATTGCCAACCAAAATGTTTGTTGTCAAACTTCCAGTCCAGGGAAATCACATTAGGGTGGCGCCAATCAAATTTGTGTATTGTCAGCAGGCTCGGCGAATTCCGGGGAGGGATGCTTCCTGGGGCAAAGGAAGCCTGTCGGTTTTGTAGCTCGAAATGCGCTCGCATTTTTTATGACCCTGGCAAGAGAAGCAACCACCAGACTTCTCTGGACCCCAAGCCAAAAACCAGACACAAACTGCGCTTCAACTTGTAAGTCAATCCGTCAGTCAGTCTGTCATTCAGTCAGTTGGTGGAAATCTTCTGATGTTGCTGCAACTGTGGTGAGAGTGCCACCAATGTTAGCAGGCTTTTTGATGTGCCAGCTCCGCTCTCCAAAAAAATTCGACTCCAACTGCCCGGCACTTATTGAAGCTGGCAGATTTATTGGAATTTTAAATTCATTTCTTAGTCACCAGTCACCATGGAATCTAATAAACGCCAAAAGCTGAGCAACAACAACAACAATGGCGAGAAAAACTCATACACAAAATAGGCTTTGCCTATTTAATTTTGGCCCGAAAGTGTGTTATGTTCGTCCGTGAAGCCGGCGGTTCGCTTATCTTGCTGCTTTCCGAGATAATGTATACGCCCCGTAAGCCCAAATGTATGCTCAGTTGGCCTGCAGCTTATCGAGCAATTAGCATAAGCATCTCTTAGCATAGTAATCGATTTAACAGAACACTTAAAGCTATTCACACTTCCTGGCAAGTTGAAAATTAAAGAGTTGCATGAGAGAGACATCTATGACATTCTATCTTCATATGAAAGATGGAGTACTTATATATTTATTATTAATACAATTTGTAATTTATTATTAATAATCAATTTTTTCATCTTATACCTTTGTTTTTAACAACGTAAAAATAATATATCATTGTATTTATATTCTGTAACTTTAATCTTTGTATCTACGTATATAAGTAACTAATTTTTCAAGTATCGAAGTATCTTTATATATTTTGTATCTCTGTCTTTATATTTTTGTATATATTTGTATCTGTCACTTAGTCTTTTTCTGCACATTAAACTGCTAACTGAACATTACTTCTATCTTATCTGTATCTTTTCTTTGCATCTGTATCTATATATTTTGGTATCTTTGGCAGCATTACTTGCCCACTTAGTTAATTTATAAGCCTTATTTTGGGCTGTTGCTGCTTTTATACTGAAGACTGAAGTGGAAGAGGGGCTAAAGTTCAATTGGAAATTGGGTTGCCTGTCTTTCGCTGATGCTGAAAGTTTCCTTTGCTTTTGCTTTTCATATAGCACTCAACAGATGTTGGTTCGCTGACGCGCTTACACATGAACAAAAACCAGGAAAAACGGGCAAAAATGTCGAAAAATAAAACAACTGCAACAACAACAACGACAGCAACAACAACATTGAAGCAACCAAAACAAAATGGCAGCCTCGTAAACAACTCGCTAAACGTTTTGGCGCTCATTTTGCAGCCGTTGCTTAATTTTTTTTCCTCATTTCTGCTACTGATGTTGTTGCTGTTGCTGCTGTTGCTGTTGTTGTTGCTGTTGCTGTTGTTGTTGCTGCTTTGCTTGAGGCTCTGGGCACAAGTGAAAGTTCAACGGGACCGGGACAATATGTGGGTGGGATTGAGACTGTTGGGCTGTTAGCTGGAGAGCTGGAGAGCTGGAAAGCTGGTCGAGTTGACGGGTTGTGGCAGCTGCAACCGCTGCGGGTTGGAGGGGTTTCTGTGGCTGCCACGCATACGCCACATTTCGCACATTTCCCCCAATTCCCCATTTTTGCTTTGTTTTGTTTGCATCTTTTTTTTTTCATTCGGCCTTTTTTTTATATTTGTGTTTTTTTGGCAGCACAGATTTTCCGCGCATTTTGCCGCCTGCTTCTGGTAGAAGTTGTTTTGTTGTTGCTGTTGTTGTTGTTGTTCTTGTCGAGTGTTTTGGGCACCGCCAAAAACAAAAGGCGCGCACATTAAATTATGAAAATAAAATGCGATGCGACCTCGATGCGCCCCTTAGCTACCCATCAAAAGGTCGTCGGCTGGCAGAGCCATTGAATAACTCGACTCAACGATGACTTAATGAGCAGGGATATGGATATAGCTCAGCTCAGTTCAGTTCAGTTCAGTTGAGTTCAGTTTAGACTCTGCACACACACACACAGAAGTATACAACCATTGCGAGCACCCCTTGGGAGGAAAGAAAGGAAACCTGCGACCTGCACGAAGTGATTGCGACTTTGTTTTTCAGTACTTTTTAGTTAAATCAAAACAACAACAACCAAAAAAAAAAAAGACGTATATTTAATGTAACTTTTTAATTAAATCGTTATACTCGTATATTCTGTTGTGCGTTTTATTTTCTTCATTTCCCTCATCTTCTTTATATTCTACATCTTTTTTTTTGCCACCTTTCCGTCTGCCAATGAAATTGATAATGGCTCCTCACGGACCTCAACGCTGCGAATCTTAAAAAACGGTTACATGCAAATTGCAAAGCATCTACTCATACCCAAAGCCCAGAGGGCCTTGAGAGTCTAATGAGGCTCAGTTTGTAATTAAGCCAAAGGCATTTGCCCAGCATGTTCCAATGGTTCCACCTAATATTTATTAGCAGTTTATTTGAGTGTGTTGTGAGTCCTGTTTATAGGCGTAAAATTTTAGATGCAATTCCACCTTGAAGACATGTTTTCCAATAATTATAAAATTATTCATAAATCTTTAATGCATATTCATTTACTAATTTTCCACAATTTTGCATTCACTCATTTGCATTCTAAAGTTCAACTATTGTTAACATTACAATGGATATTGTCAATTATTCAGCCAATCTAGAACATAAGTCAGTCAGCGGTCAAGCACAAAGAATTCATATTTTGTGTGATAATTAATAATTTCGAACTAATAATAAATCTAAAATGCATTTGATATAACAGGGTATTTATTGTTCATATACTTAAAACAAAAGCTATTATCATTATGTATTTATTTTGTTTTATTTATTTTGCATAGTTTTCGCTAAATTTGATTCATATTTTAATTTAGACGCATAATTTAACAAACCAATAATTTTGTTTTGCATTTCCAGCAAAACTTTTTCATTAGATACCCTGGAGGAAGAGTACTTTTACTTTATAACACTGTATGCAATAAAAAGTTGATTTTATATATGTATTATTAAATTTGTATAAGTAAGCCATATAATTTAGTAACTAAAATTAAGTGTACAAACAATATAAATGAATGATATGCATGTTTTCCATCAAAGATTAATTGATAGATTGTTTAACTTTGCTTTTACTTACTTTAGAATAGAGTATATATTCTTCACTATGAATTTAATTAAATATCGTTTCTTCAGGGTATTATTCAAATAGTTTGTACGTTAATTGTTTTAATTGAAAAGCGCGTGAGCGTTTTAAATAGTTTTAATAATTCAAAACTACACCACCAAAAACTCTGACTGAGAAGCACCCGCATGCCCACACACACGTACATAGCTGTGTGTGTGTGTGTGTATTTGTGCGGGTGTGTATATGTATGTGCGCTGACGAGCTTTAATTGTTGCTGCCATTATTAATAATAATTTACCAAAATATTTTTTGGCAACGCTTTGATGGCTTCATTAGCCAACGTTCGTTTCTCGCCTTCGACGTTGCAGTTGCCACGGCTGTCTCCCTCTCTCTCTCTCTCTCTCTCCCTTTTCCTCCCCCTCCCACTGCCCATAAAGCAGCCGCGGCACGCGTCTCATTTAAAAGTCATTATATTTAATAGAATGAAAAAATACAAACAACAACAACAACGGCAATTGTTTCGCCTAACGGTTATTATGGGGGGCGTCTGCTTTATGGCCATCGTCACATAAATCAATTGAATTTTTATACAAAATTTGAATTTGAATTACGTTGTTGTTGGCGCTTTTAATTGCATGCTGCATAATAATAAATATTTTATGTAAACAATTATTTATTTATTTTTTACGCATTGCGCGCAGTTAAAAAATATTTAAAGACTCATTAATTTATGGGACAAACGATGTGGGCGCCACTCGATATCGTAACTACCATATACCCTATTTATGCAATGGAGTCCATCGTATATGCTAAGAGTCAGCATACTATAAATAATAAGTATTTTGGAGAGTCAGAAAATGAGCTTAAATAGACAAGGTTTATTTTTTTTTTGAAATATTGTAATTATTACAATATATGAATTATAATATATATATAGTCATATTTATACTCGTTACTTAAAAAATAAGTAAAAGGGTATATTGTGTTCGTTGGAATGTATGTAACAGGTAGAAGGAGGCATCTCCGGCCCCATAAAGTATATAGATTCTTGATCAGCTTCAACAGCCGAGTCGTTATAGCAAAGTCCGTCTGTCTGTCTGTCCGTCTGTCTGTCTGTCTGTCTGTCTGTCTGTCTGTCTGTCTGTCTGTCTGTCTGTCTGTCTGTCTGTCTGTCTGTCTGTCTGTCTGTCTGTCTGTCTGTCTGTCTGTCTGTCTGTCTGTCTGTCTGTCTGTCTGTCTGTCTGTCTGTCTGTCTGTCTGTCTGTCTGTCTGTCCGTCTGTCCGTCTGAGCGCATAGATCTCAAAGACTATAAGAGATAGAGCAACCAAATTTGGCAAGCAGATTCCAATAGCGTTAAGCCGGTCACGTCATTTTTTAAATTTTTGACACGCCCTCTTCAGCCTTCGTAAGTCGCGAAAAGCCACCAGACTCACAATTTATAAGATAATACATTTTGTAATTAACGTTACCTATTAATATTATCTAGTATCTCACTTAATCGCAGCAAGAACTGACTAGTAGAACGGCAGTAATAGTTAATCAAAGTTATTAAAAAATATTTCAACACAAGCACCCAAAAGTATGCAGTGGTTTTTATAAGGTAGTAATTTCTATAAAGTACTTTAATATACATTGAATCTACTTAGATCTTGACTATAGTCTTTCCGACTAGTTATTTTTTCTAATAACTGATATAGTATGGATAATAAGCTGCCTACGCTCGTAGTTCTTCTATTTATTTAGTTAAATTTAGGGTCCAGTTTTTATTTTCGGTTCCTGCTTTCTGCTATTGAATTTAGCTTTTCGTATGCTTTAAAAGAACTTGGCTTACAGATATAGTAAGTGTTGTATACTTATTAAATAGCAGTGAAAGCATACTCGTCCGTCTTGTGACCTCTGAACTGGGAATAGTTTCAGCTGGCCTCTGATAAATGCCTAACCCTAACTGAAGCTAAGACCTAACGGCCAGCGCCCACATATCATGGTGCTTTGCTGCTTGGTGTTGGCCATAATGGCAGGCAACAAGGAAAACAACAAAAACACGATAATGATATTGATGTAGATGACGTTGATGATAATGATGTGAATGATAATGATAATGACGATAAAGAGACAGACATGATACTCGTTCGTAATGCTGTTGATCAGCAGCGCACACACCCCTAAACCTAAAACACAAGCAAGCGCGTTTATTGCGACGTCCATTTGTCTAACCCCGCCCGACCCTGCCCTACCCAGCCCCGCCATGTCCTAGTTCCTACCCCTACCCCTACCCCTACCCCTAGCGACACCCTACAGCACGCAGTGTCTTGCGTATGTTGTGCGTGCTTTGACAAGGCAAAGAGTGAAAACCTTTTTACGCACACACATACACACACACACACACACACACACACACACACACACACACACACACTCGCAGTGAGTGAGACAACGTCAAGCACCCACAGATGACACACCCATCGAGGCAGAAATACTGGCGGGGGGGTGGAAGAGGTATACCACAGGTCGCCCACACAGCACCCTCGAATACCCTACAACACCCTCCAGGGCTGAACGCCCACATTCAAGTCACTTGGCCGCGCGTCAGCAGCTACAAAATATTTACAATGAAAAATGTCAGCAGGTATTTATTTTTATGGCTCAACATTCGTCAGTCTTATTGTTAGTTGAGGCGGGGCAGCGTAGCACCAGGAGGGGGAGCCAAGGGGTCAAAGGGGGATAAGCAGCAGGCAATACATTGAGGACGACGAAAAAGGGAAGAAAACGCTTTCGCTCGCAAAACACCAACAAGCAGAAATCTTTGGAAAAGAATTTTATGCAGTGAGAAACCTTTCGCGATTTAGGCTGGAAATTTCGGTGAAAGCGTTTTGTGGAACACGAAAAGTCGGCGCTGTCTTTGGTTCTGGATTTGCCTGGCCGCCATTTTATGAATATTTATTTTGTCTCTCATATTAAAAATACAAGTCCTTGCACACACACACACACACACACACACACACACACACTCAAACACACACATAACGCTAGCCAATGACTAATAGTTGTATATTTTATTAATATTTGTCTCGCTGGCGCTTTCAGCAGCATATTAGAAAGCTGAATGGAGTGGCATTAAAAGAGGGAGAATGCGAGAATGTGGGAATGGGAGTAGAGAGGAAGGGAATTGGGTTCTCTATACATATTAGAAGAGCTTTGCATGCCTTGGACAACGGCTGAGCCGCAAAGAATGGCCTGGCATCGCCCAAAAGCAGGCAACACATTTTGCTTGCGTGGCCAAGAAACGAGTGTAAAGGGTATTCGGATAGCAGATGGAAATGGAATGCGGGCAAATAGAATGGCATGTGGATAGAGGGGGGGGAAGAGTGTGAAAAGTGGGAAGAGTGTGTCTCTGTGTGGTGGAAAATGTCGCCACATGTTTTTTTTATGTCACTTCCGCTTTTATTTATTTTTATACTCATGCCAGAACAGTTCCGCATGCTCTTCGTGTACAGCCAAAGCTCTTAGAGTTGTTGTTGTCGTCACTTCAATTGTTATTGTTTCTGTCTGGCTCACGCTTTGTCTTATCATTAAAAGACGACAAGTGACTCTCTCTCTCTCTGTCTGTCTGTGTGACTGGTTTACCATCTCCATTCTTTGTCCTCTCTAACCATCTCATAATTGACAACATGGCTAAGCTTTTACCGCTGATTTGGGCCTGCAAACTCACACTCACACACACACAACCACACACACTGACATTGCAATGGAAACTGAGGCGAGTTTGGCTATTTCCGTGTTTGCCTTGACGTCTAAGCAGTTAATGTCCTGACTTCAGCGGAGTTCTTCTGACCAGTTCTAGCCAAGAAGTTGAAGTACTATAATAATAAACAAAAGAAAGAACCCTGCGACTTTGGCTATAAAACATTTCGAGCTGCAAAAAACAAACTTGACTCAATAGCTAAAAAGGGTTCATATGCGAGTATGAGTTTTTTTTACTTTTCTTTTTCTTTTTATTTGTTTTTTTTTTTTATTTTTAGCTATTTATAGCTAGGTAGCTTCTGCTGCTTTTTATGGCTACGTGTTTATTTGCTGCCTGCTCTGTATGTGAGGGGGCAGGGGCACTGTTTGGGGTGGGGAATTGGCTGACTCATGACCAGTTCCATTTCCTATATTTTAGCTACATGTTTTATGTTTAGCCGCAGAACAATGGCAAAAAACTCGCACAACTTTCGCCTTTGACGTCGTATTTCATTTCCTGTTAGCGGCCATTGATTTTGACCAAGCGCTAATTTAATGGTATTAGTCGAATTCCCACACACTTACCCAAACTCTTAGTGCTGTCTCTTGCTCTCCTCCCATTTTGGCGCTTGTGTAATTTGGCACAGCTGCAACAGTTCTGGCCACATTGAAAATTAAATAAATAGCAATTTCCATACAATGTTTTTCTATAATTTTAGCTCTATTTTCATTTATGGCTGATGATTGTACGCTAAAAACGCTTCCAGCTGGGGTTAAATTTCAGTTAACAACCCTCCCCATTGCCACTACTATTTTCTGACCATGGGTACGTAAATTTGCATTTGAATATGTGCTTAAATATTTTGTCTTTTATGCTGGACGAGTTTTATACTCGAAACTCTGAGCAGCGCCATCTTCCTTTTTTTGTCAGTATCTAAATGTTTCAATACAGATACAAATTATCAGCACAGGTGAGTACTAACGAATTGTAAATGCTTTTAAAGTTGGAAACTTTATAGGGCTATTTTTATAACTGTCTATGGAATGAAAGAATTGTGTCTTGTACCTTGGAAAATTAATTATATAAATTATAATTAATAAAATTATAATGTAATTTAATAAATATAACTAGTCGGAAAGGCTATAGTCGAGACTTTGACTACTGGAATACTCATTACTGGAATACTCATTACCTACTTCTAGTAGTTTGTATTTTCTTAATAAAAATAATTAAATTACCAAAAATAAAATTATATCTTATGACCGGTGGACGTTGAACTCTTTTCGAGAATTCCCGGTGCAAAAGGGGCAAAAATTGGAGTCTGTGTGCCAAATTTAATAGCTCTAGCTCTTATAAAAAGTCGAACGGACGGACATGGCTTTTTCTACCCGGCTGTTGATGCTTATCATGAATATATATACCTTAAAGTGTCGGAGATGTCTCTTTCTTCCTGGTATTTATGCTTATATAATAATTAATATCAATGTTATGCTAATTCTTATGGTTATGTTCACTTTAAAACTATTGCTATTGATAGTTCTGAAGACCATGATAATGCGGTTGCTTATAATACTGATGCTTATGCTAATAATAACGATAGAAACTACATTTGAAAATTCCATATACGTTTTGGAAATATATTTTACTATTTTTTATAAAATTTTATTGCAGCTGCACTTGAGGTTTCTGTTGAGACTCTTTTGAGCTCCTTTTGAGATTCGTTTGAGGTGTCCCCAGGCGTAGCTCAGGCTTATGACGGATGTACTTGAAGCTATTCAGCTGGAAAATCCTATACTGAGCCATGCCAACTTCCTGAGCGACTCGAAGGCTCTCTCTTACTCGCTGGCCTAGGGCAATGAAAAATACTATCTGCTATTAAATATACCCTATTCTGAGGTAAAGAAGCGGAGAAGCGGATGAAACGGAGGGCAGCGGAAAACGAGAAAAACGCCAAAGATAGACAAAGGCAATGGCATAGTTTTTGCACGTGTAACGGTAACTGACACGTTGTCTGCTCCAAATATAAAGAGAGAGGGTAGAGAGAGTGAGAGAGACAGAGAGAGGTAGAGGGGAGAAATTAAAGATAGGTATGCGTCAGCGTGTGTTCTTTTCTCATTTGCTGCTGAATTTTTATTAGAAATTTCTTCGTGATGATGAGGAAAACGAATTTTTTGTCATTTTTTTTTTTTTAGTGCGACTGCCACTGCCGATATCGACGTCGACGTCGACGTCATTGGTGAAGCAGAATAAATAGCCAGGCAAAAAGGAAAATCATTGCAATAGGAAATGAAAATGCTGTGGACTGCAGAGGGGCAATAGGTCGAAAGGGGGGGTGTGGCAGGCCAAAATACGAGTAAATCGAACGCAGACGGCAAAATCAATAGGAAACAGTATAAGGATATTTAAGCAGGATATTTAATATGAGCACCTAAAGCTTCAGTACCTGCCTCCACACACATTTTATGGCATATTCGAATATGTATTATAGTATTTTTTTGTTTTTCGGATTTCATTTCTTTTGTCAGAACTTGTAGAAAACTAGTGAAATTATGAAAGCGTTGCTCGCCAAGCCACTTACACGTAAGACACTTTCCAATTTGATATCAATAACAAGCAAGCAGCAAATCGATGCCACATATTCCCCTAAACTCAGAGCATATTTTACCCCCTCTATCTCTGTCGCACTCTCGCACACTCGCTGTTGCTCTGCTTCTCTTACTTTTATTGTGGATATGGCGATTTGGAGTGTCTGTTGCTTTCCAGTTGCTTTGTATCCTTAAAGTGTGCTGCCAACTTGGCTCAAACTATTTATCTTGTTAGCGGAAATCTATTGAAAATGTTTATGTCCTTTATGCTCCCGCTCTCACTTCCTCTTCCTCTACCACATACTCTCCATCTTCTTGTCGGTCTGTGCTTGAAGTAAAAATAACAAGAAGTCGACATTTGGTGCATGCAACAAGGCGGCTTTTCTCGTCTGCCTTTGCCACACGTTCATCATGGATTTTTGTATTGAATACAAAGTTTTGATTAGCTTGAGTTTTGTGTTGTCCATAGAATTGGCAAAATGTCGCAATTGTTGATTGAAACATGGGAATTACACTTTTGTTTCTATTTTCTGTTAATTACGTTGTAATTTGTATACTCTGTAAGCTTGGGGTTGAGTTAGGAATTCGTACATGACACTTTTAAGTGTTGATAACAAGGCTGCAAACCACAAAATTTTGGTAAGGCTTCGGTTTGATGGTTCGAACTCTAGAGCTATACTAAGGTTCGGTTTGCAAACTGGCTTATATACCTCCTAAACCAAGGCTTGGGTTCGAGCCTTGGGTTAATTATGTGCAAAAAAATATATTTTTATCTATTATTTTATGATTTCTTATGTTTTAATATAGAGTTTCATCACTTCTCGATAATCACTAAATTCCAAGAAAAGCTTAGATTGAATATCATTAAGTTCTGCAAATGAACTACGATGAACAAACTCCATTGAGTTGTCGATGTTTTTATGGAAATCAATTCAATCAACTCGATATATCGCCGCTAACACGAAAATCGAGTTGTCGATATTTCGATATATGTTTACATCACAAATAAAAAGAATGTAATTATTTTTTTTTTTCAACAGAACCTTTTATTTAAGAAATGGGTTCGGTTCAGGTTCGGGTTCACGGAGTATACAACATCAAATGTTTGGTTTATGATCCGGTTCGGATTGCTTAAAAACCGGAACCGAACCGGTTCAGCGAGGTTCGGTTCAGAACCGGTTTGCTGCCTTGGTATATTAAGATAAGTTTAACTTATTTTACGATTCTACTATCGAAAGTAACAATAAAAGTTAAACCAGTTCGGCTGTTACGAATAAAATTCAAATTGTTCCTATCGATTTGTTCCTATCGATATGTTCCTATCGATATGTTTCTATCGATATGTTCCTATCGATATGTTCCTATCGATATGTTCCTATCGATATGTTCCTATCGATATGTTCTATCCTAGTCGATATGTTGTCGATATATATTACATAACTCAAAATCTGTCCATTCCCATAACTTATTGTCGATTAATTTTGATGACAATTGATGCACACACATTTATCGATAACATTGATTGCTGATTGCACAACAAACAGTGGTCACATCGCATTGTAATATCACACAACTATCGGCATTATTAACCCATTGACAATCCAGAAAAGAGGGACAAGCAAAGGCGAGGAGACTCGGGTTCCAGAAAGCGGTAAACATCTCCGACTTCGACTTCAACTCTGCCAGCAAAATCAATAAGTGAATAAAGTTGAACTAAGCGTTGGTTTTTTTTATTTTATTTGAGAGTGCTTTCAATTACTTTGCAATTGCTTCGTGGACTTGCCACGGCAAAGTGAAGTACGGGAACAGTACGGCAGTGGGGGTTGGGGGTTGGGGATATTTGGAGGAGGGGGTAAACAATTGTATGAATTCGAACTGCTCGAACTGTAACTTCCTTGGCACGAACTCGTTCAGCACTTCAAATTCGGCTTCAACTGCGACATGTTATTGTCATAATGTGGCTCACCCCTAACCCTTAACCCCTACCCCCAATCCCCTTTCACTCCCTTACTGCAAAGCAAACTGAGTTGCTCTTTTAAACCCTTTTGCCTCAAACGTTGACTTTTTAGCGTTTTGTCTTCTGGTTGTTCAGTTGATGGAGTTGCTGCTGTTGTTGTTGTTGTTATTACAACAACCCCTTCCCACTGCCTACCCACCCCTACCCCCTTTTGGATCGTAATGTTGGCAACTTTATTTGCGGTTTTGTGTAACTGTAAATTACAGAAACAGACGCGCAAATGAAACATATGTAACCAATGTGCTTGAGTGTGCGTTGATGTGTGTGTGTGTGAGTGAGTGTGCGTGTGTGAGTGAGTGAGTGTGTGTGTGAGTTGCTGCCAAGGCACATACATAAATTATTAAACAAAACTGAGTATCATGGCAATGGCATTGCCAGTCGATGTCACCAGAGCTCAGAGTCCAACAACAGGCAAGCCATTTCCCCTCCCCTCTCCTCACCACCTCACCACCTCACTTCCCCACCCACCCTCACCCTGGGTAGACCTACTGCTCTGCTTGCCGCCCCCTTCCTCCTATTGCTGAGTGTTCCCCTTTTTCTGGGCGACAACACACGGCGTATGCGTAATTTTGTTTTATTTGCAGTCTTTGTGAATGTTTGTGTGCGTCTGTGTGTGTGAGTGTGTATTATTTATGCATACGGCGCATGGAAAATTGCAATTGGTTTTTGGCAGCTTTTGGCAGCGGCAATTTGCTTTGAGCATAAATGAAATATATTTATTTATATACTCCACATATATATCTATATATTTATATATACCTATATATCTACATATGTATATACTATATTTATGGCTGAGAGCAAAGAGTCTTGGATTGATTTAATACCATTACATAATAAAAAAAGATACATTTTGTTGCATTTCTCTACCATTTCGTTCGAGAATAACAAGCATTGTAAATCAAAAAAAAAAAAAAAAAAAAAAAAACAAAAGTTACAAGTACAAATTGGTTCAAGAAAATATTAATAATAATTGAAGTCAATTATTAGCATTTAAATATTATTATCATATCGTTTTAAATTTCAATAATATTCACTTAAATTTTAAGTAATTACTAAATAAATACCAATGCTAAAACTAAGAAATGACTTGTCTAAAATTTTAACTCTTTTTATTACATCAATATATGTTTTCTTAGTTGGATTATTCGTATTTTTCTATATATTTTCGTCAAATCTTCTGTTGCGAGCTTTAACTTAAAATCGTAATATCCTGGATAAAAATTGATACTGAAGCAAGAGACAATAAAGTTGAGTTGCCGTCTGACAAAGGTATGCTGACGAGCAGAACAAAGGCAGCAACAGTGACAGGCAGAAGGGGTAACAAGGCTCCCCCATTACCACTCTCTCAGACATACACTTTCCTGCCAAGCCGCAAAAATATGCAATGGCCACAAAATTGTTGTGAATTTTACCTTTCGATTTGAAGCAACAACATTTTTTGAGCTGAAGTCACAGCACGAAAGCACGAGGATGACAAGGGGATGATGGGGGGAATGAAAGGGCAGAAAAGGAAATGAGGAAGAAGACAGGGTAAGGACATATCCTGCATGTGAAATTTTCCAGCTCAGCTACGCAGCCAACAATCGAGTACGAGTAGAATCAATTGATGTATCGATTGATAATAACGATTGTTGCTGTTGTCCTTTCTAGACCCCGTACTTAAAAAAAAAACAGGGGTCTATTAAGTTGTTCTAAGGAATATGTGCGTTACAGGGAGAAGGAGGCGTGGCAGACCCTACAAAGCATATAAATTCTTGATCAAAATCAGCAGCCGAGTCGATATAGCAATGTCCGTCTGTCTGTCTGTCTGTCTGTCCGTCCGTCTGTATGAACACCTAGATCTCAGGGACTATAAGAGCTAGAGACACCAAACTTGGTAAGTAGGTTCAAGTTTTAACATGAAAAACATTTTTGTTTTATGAGATTTCTCAACCAAACTGATAAAATATGCATGTAACTTGGTTTTATATATCCTGACCGAAGTTGGTTTATATCGAATCGGTCATAGGGCCGATCGGGCGAAAGTCGTAACCAAACTGACAGAATATGCTTTTAAGCTGGTCTTAGACATCCTTACCAGTTACCAGTTTGCTTTTTTCATAGTAAGTGCGCGGTCTCCGACAGTCGAGTATGCTCGACTGTAGCACCGCGAGCAAGGCGAGCAGCGAGCGGAGCCCCCTAGCTCTTCCAGCGATTGTTGTTGTTGTGGTTGCTATTACCTAATCAAAATAACCGTATTGCTAATAATATAGCCTGCGATTCAATTTGTTTTCGTTGACGATTCGCTAATGTACTTGTACTAATGTACAATAGAAAGTATCTCATGGTTTGTTCAGCTAATTTGTGGTGCACTCTGCACCACTCTTACCCTGTAACCCTGTAACCCTTCCCATTTATGAATGTATGTGTGCTTAAGTGAAAAGTATCCAAGTAATTTGCATTGTTGATGACCATTTCCGTAGCCAAGTCGTCAACTTGGCCAGTTAACCAGCATTTAGTTGTTGCTGTTGTTGTTGTTTCTGCTCCAACTGTAATTGCATTGATTGCGGCATATTGTTCTATCATTCCCACCCCCACCCCCACCCCTTTCGGTTGCTCTGCTAATAGCTAAATGGATGTAACAACTCAAGCCAATTCCTAATTGAATTTGACTTTCTATTTGCTCTGCTTAATTCGCTGTTCGATTTTGATATAGATTGAAAGGTAGTCAAACTTTGACATTTACCCATTATGTTATTAAGCACATCAAATAATGATGACATATAGTATGTACATTGTACATATATGGTTAATGTTGTCTGACGCCATTAAATCCATATCAATATTTATTTTAATGTAATTTTTTTCAAACGAAGATAACTTGTAAATGAAATTAGTAATTCGGATCGATTTCCTTTGCTTCAGGGTTATTTTCATAATAGCAAAAAATCAAATATATTTATTTTATTATTAGAATAGGATGAATTTGGAGACCATATATTGATAAAGCACATCTTCCGCTTGGGTTAATCCAAAATTCTTTACAACTTTAAACAATGGCTCAGCAAATTTTTTTAAATCAACGTGTGTAGATGACCTAAAGAAAAACATATTTTCGAATCGATTTCAAAATAAAATTAGATGTCTTAATATTTACAAATGTGTACACTGTTCATTTATAAATTTTAATTAAACAAAATTAAAATTTACAAATACATAAATATAAGATTAAACAAATTAAAAAATTTTATATATTATTTGACACATTTGCGAAAAAAGACAAAATAAATTTATTAATATTGTGCATATATATAATGCAATTTATAATATTTGCAACAATATTTGCTATTAATTAAATTATCATTTTTGATAAAATGTGTTCATAAATATTATAAAATAAAATATAAAACAACGCTTAAACAATTAATATAATAAATTGCTCCAGCATTTAAGATGTGTGTGTAAATTAATTATGCATAATTGAAGTATTCTCTAAAGATGAATTATCTGTAAAAATAGGTAACAATTTAAGACACAATCATATCAGTTGCTGCATTTATATTGAATTCTTTTGTTTGTATTCGAAATATGAAATGCGGAAAATATACGCATTCGCATTCTTATTTGTATTTGTATTTGTATTTGTATTCGTATTCGTGTTCGCATTCACATTGGCATTCGCATTTGGCTTTACCTGTTCGTCTGTAAAAAGAGGCGACATATAAAGATAGGGTAAAACAAAAAGTGATGCCTGTTGTTGTTGGTGTGTCTTGTGCCGCAGCTGCCTCAGTGAAATCAGTCAAGTTGCACTCGACCCCAAGCCAATGGCAACAGTCGCCTCCCTGCACCTCGTGCCCTTGTCCCCTCGTCTTTTCCTCCCCTCATTCAATCGCCACATTGGCTCTGATAGAGCTGGAACCTTGAGTTTGGATCTGGGGCCTCGATGCGCTTCCGCAGAATCACTTAACGCTTGATTACACCGATTGACGTTTTGACGAGGCAGTGATGCTGCACAAGTCGATGACGATGACGATGACGATGACGATGATAATCATCATCATGATGCTGGTGACGAGGAGGACTTTGTGGTCGCCAGTTTAACCGAAAAAAAGGAGGCGGTTCAGACAACTGTTGAGAGTGACTCTGGAGCTGACTTGGCAGCAGAGCTTCGGTATCTGCGTGCCACTAAAGCAGTGTTGCAGGTGGCAACAACGTCTGTGCCACTGCAACTAGAACGTTATTATACAAAACTGCTGCTGTTGAAGAAACAAAAACAGTTACAGCAACAGAAACAGGAGCTTGCAACAGGAGTTGAAGTTGCAAGTTGTCGTTGGATCGGAGTCGCAGTCGCTGTGGATGTTGCAGTTGCAGATGAAGCTTTCCCTTTTGCCTCCTTTTTGGGTGTTGCGGCGAGCTGCCTGTCGATTAAAATGTCATCGCATTTTGCTGCCGGCTGCGTTGCAGTTGTCAAAAGGTTTTTGCCACTTGTCGCTGCCACAAGACGAAGTAGAAGAAGAAGTAGAAGTAGACGGCGATAAATGGAGATGCACGGCATGGTTGCGACCCAGGGGCCAGCAAAGGGTTAAGCTTAGCTATCTCTTTGGCCAAGGCGAAGGTCTTCCACTCCCCCTGCCCCTTGCCACGGTCTCTGCCATTCTCTTTGCGGCTTGTGTGTGTGGCATCCAGTAGTTTTTGGAGCTGCAGTCAAAGGCTAACGAAATGCGACGTTTGAGCTGCGGATGCGGATGCGGATGTCGTTGCACAAATAAGGACATTAACTTTTACATGTCTGTGTATGTGTGTGTCTGTGTGTGTGTGTGTTACTTTAAATTGCTTGTGCATTGATGCGGCCATTGGCAAAGCCAAATATTACAGTCGATGGTTATGACAACATGTTATCAGCATCCATCTAAATTTATGGCCAACAGCAGAAAGTTGAATTCGATTAGATTACAGGCATACAGATGTACTCGTAGATAGACAATGTCATGCACAAAATGCAAATGTATGCGATGAACAGAATTCAATGAATGACATTGTGAATAAAACTCAAATAATTATATTATATTTTTGTCAAAGGCATTTGGAAAATACAGCTAACTGTTAAGACAACGTTTTACTTTTCAGTTGAATTGCTCATCATAAATTAACTTATTTAACTAGATTATCATTCAACTTTATGTGCAAACTATTTGTAAAATATTAATAAATGGGTATTAAAAATATAATTTTTATTTAATTAAAATTTTTTTTTTATTTTAACTTGACTTAAATTACCGATTAAAAATATAATTTTTATTTAAATACATTTTTTTTTTATTTTAACTTGACTTAAATTACTAGAGAAATTAAAAATTTGACTAAATTCCCTTTTGTTAAAAATGTATTATCAAAATAAAACTATTTTTTGCACATTTTTAATGGGAACAGGGTATAAAAAGCTGATACTTTACGAGTTAAAATTTGTGTAATGGAAGAATATATATAAATTGCATCACAATTGAATTTATTGGGTTTGTAGAGGGTATTTTAAAGTCGATCTCTACTTGGCTTTTGCTTTGCAGTTGCTTAAGTGATAACATAACTCATTATCCAGACTTAAGTATTTATATTTAATATTCTAATATTATATATTAGATCATAGAGAGTGCCTTTCCTTGCTTGCCCCACTTCCTCCCCTTGAGTCGGTCCGCCTCGCCTTGACATTTCAATTAAGTGGCATAATGAGAACTGCAAAGTGCAGCAAACCTTGTTGCAGGCGGCCAATGATTAATGGCCAAATGTTTATGTGTGCAAGCGGCCTGCGAAAGTGTTGACTGGTGCTGTTGTGCCCTCAGAGCCACCTTTCTTCCCCCCTGCAGCTGATCCAGCTTGCCAACAAAAAGAACATCCACATCAACATCAACTGTCCAATGTTGTGCTCGCATAATTTGCCTACAGATAGTCGCAGTTGGTAGGCTCTACTCCTTTATATGGCTGGAACAGGGACTGCAAACTGTAGACTGAAGACAGTCGATTGTAGACTGAAGACTGTAGACTGGCTCTGACTGAGAAGGGGGCTTATCTGCTGCCGCGATCGGCATCCTTGCTGAAATCAAGGTGCCGCTTTAACCGGTTCCACAGCATTGACTGCTGATTGCGCACGCTCAAAAGAAGGCCAAAACGGAGATGAAGAATGGTAGAATGGGGGAGATGGGGAGTTGGGGGAGAGTGAGAGAGAGAGGGGGATGGTGTGCACAAGGAATGGTCAATACTCGTAGCCTGAACAATGTTTTCGCGGCTTATTACGCGCGATCGCTCGCTCAAACAGCAACAACAACAACAGCAACAACAACAATCACAACAACAACAACAACAAATACAACTATGGCCAAAGGAGCCACCTGTGCGCTAAAATCAAACCGAAAAGCAAAGCTCGTTATGCCATTGAGAAGCAGCAATGGAGCAGCTAGAGACGAGCAGAGGGAGAGGGGAAATGTGAACCAGTTTATGCAGTGAGCGCACAGCGAGATGGATGGATTGGGACGAGCGGACGAGCAGCCGCCGCCAAAGTGGAGCAGTCAAGCAGCTTTGAAAAGCCGCTGAGCCAAAGAACCGAGAACCAAGAATCGCGAATTGAGAGTCGAGAGTCGAGAGTCGAGGCAGGATGCACCGTGCGGTTGCCTATCACAGATTAAGTGAAGAGAAGAGAAGAAAAGGGAAGAAAAGTGAAGAAAAGAGTTCAAACGGGGGACTACAAGTAGAGAAAAAAACATGTTACGCAGCCAACGCTAGTGTCAAAGGGGGGGACAGTGGACAGGGAGGGGAAAGTAAGGGGACTCAGATTAAGCATCGGCGGTCGCGTTAGACTTGCGACCACCTGGCGCTCTCCGCCAATCAGGGAGCAGCAAAGTGAATTAGTGGACCCCTCAATTGCAGGACCTGCTCCTCAATCTGGTAGAACAGCTCTTCCTCTTGCTGCTACTCTACTACAACATCATTTTCTGCAACTAGTTGTTGTGGTTGTTGCTTATTTGCAATATGCGTAAATGTTTACGAGCCAACTTGGCCTCGTCGTTATAGACAAACTCGCTGATCTACGCGACGCTGTACTATGGGGTCGCAGGCCGAAAAAATTGATAGAAAATTTTTAATTTAACAAAAGCTGTTCCTTGAGATGGAGAAACTGAAAGTGTTTTGAAAGCGAATTAAAATTAATTGCCAATAAAATTTAATATTCATTGATTATTGAGAAATAAAAATTAGAATTCCTATTAAATTTTAAAAAAAACTATCTAAAATGCTCAGGCTGCTTTTGAAAACCACGAAATATAAAGTAGGAGATACAAAAATTGGTTGTATTTAGGAATGTAACAAAAAATCACTTTAAATATATTCAAATTATCCTGTTTTATGCCATTAAAAATATATCTTAGTTTCATAATTGTTGGAGATTTGTAAAGCATGCCTGAATGCTACCGATCGTCATCTTCTTTATTGTTATCTGAAAAATATGCAACGAAAAATGCCAAAAAATCCCACTGTGCTGGGGTCTTAGGGTGGCTGGGCCGCAACACAGACACTTGTATACCTAAGTGATTTAGTGTAAATGATTGTGGCAAATGCGTAAAGAAGCATAGCATAGCATAGCAAAAAAAAAAAAAATGGGGAGGCAGAGAGAGAAACGGAGAGAATTCGTTGTAATTATTGACAGGGTATTTGTAGCAGGTGCTAGCTGGAAATGTTGAGCACAAGCTGTTGGCCTATAAGTGGCATGACTTATAGCCAATGTTGTGCCTGAATAGAGCAATAGTAAGCAGAAGCAATTCCCTCGCTGGGAACATACACTCATCGGTAGCCGGACAGCAGTTCGATAAACAATCCCAAGTCGAAAAACCAACCCAATCGATATTGTAATGGAACAAGTAACGAGTATGGATAGCTAAAGCCGATATTACAGTTCGGGTTGCATTAAAACTGGAAGCATCGATGAGTGCTTTAACTGCTTCATGCTCTATTCGACAGGGAACGAGTTTGCTATAGATTCGAGTAGTAGTAAAATATTAATTGGAATATCTTTGAGTGCGGATACGATTTGATTGGGATTCGATTAATATGCATTTCAGTTAAAAAGATTTAATGGTCTTCTGTGACATTAAAAGTGCAATTAAAAAACATTATATTTTACGGCGAAATTCAAATTTAGCTAAAAATGTTTCTTTTTTTAAGATACTTACTATATTTTATATATATAAAGTACATAAAAGGTAATTTGACATTCTCCAACAAACTTGCGTATAGTTTAAAGCAGATTTGAAAACACATAGTTATTTTGAAACTATTTACCCTTCTCTTGCTAATTTTTATATTTTTCCGATAAACGTATGTATTTCATAATGTAAAACTTAATGAAATTGAATTTTAAAACATTATCAAGGTCGGGCAATCAGCAAATATTATTGTTATCTCATTTGTGTTAATTGAATCGCTTTGATTTTGATTTTGATTTTGATTCCGATTTCGATGTCGATTTCCATGGAATACTAGTTGCCAGTGTTGGACAAGTACGCCCACATTGGCGCCAGTCAACACAATTCAATATCAAGCGATGGAAACAAGTTTAATCTTATCAACTGCAACATGCAGTTTTTGTTGTGCAACAGAATGAGAAACCAGTCAAGTGACAACATTTTGTTAGCGTAATGACAACAACAACAATGGCAACAACGGCAACAACGGCAACAACGGCAACAATGATTATTATAGCAACAGCAACAACGAGATGGGTGCTCTTGAATTTATGTGCGCGTTCTAATTTTAATTGCCAATTTGTGGGCATAATTTGTCCATAAACCTTAATTAACGGCGAAAGCTAACAGCCGGCCAGCCGAAAGATGTCAAAATAAAACAAACACCTCCAATAACAACAGCAACAGCAACAACAACAGCAACAACAACAGCAACAACAACAGCAACAGCAACAACCTGAAGGGCTGTCAAACCCGGGACCTGACCCCGTCGCTCTATTTGAATGCAAATTAAACGAAGAGTAGAAGCAGAAAAAAGCCCATAATATACTATAAGCCATTAACAACGAATCAGTTATGCTCTTTAGTAAAAAATATCAATTTTTTAACGAAACTAAAACTTTTAAAATAATTTAAAACTATATTATTTATGTTTGCGACTAGTGCAATTATATACATATAAAAAGATTTATGTTGCTAAATAAATTAGAAATTAAATTATTAAAAATAAACTTTAAAAATTGTATTTAAATAATTAAATAAAATAATGCAACAGATTTTTAATTATTTTTTCAATGAAGATCTAAGAATGAAAGTTAACTTTTAATATAAATATGCAAACAAACATAGTAGACGCAATGTCGTATATTTGTAGGGTATTCAAATCTAACATGGAGCATAAGAAACTAATCAAATGTTATTTAATACAAACAAGTGTGTCTCACATTAGATCTACGAAGTTGCCCTAAATCGAACAGAACTCACTAATAAAATAATATAATAAAAAAAGTAAGCATAACCAAACAGCCAGCCTAAAAGATACCCTGTAATCTAAGACAGTACATATTCAACACAATAAAATGATCTCACCAAATAAAAAATTAAGTTTTTTGTTTCTGAAACTAAATTGTTTTTGGAAGTATAGTCATTCTACCCCCTTTTACGCATTTATAATATTAATAGGGTATTTCTAAAATCTAGAAAAGAACTGTCGCATTGTTTTGGCTGTTTTGTTCGAAGCTGAACGCTGTTTGTTTTTGGTCATTTGTATTCAAATTTGTTTCGATTTTTATTGCATTTCTTACAACACGACGAACGAATCATCAAAATTAACAGCAACAAATATAATAAAAATAATAAAAAATAGTCGTTAAAAATGCTCAGAGGGGATTAACAACAGTTTCAGTTGGAGAACAAACTCGCTTCGTAGGCAGTTGCTCTTATATTTAAACTCAAACTCAAACTCAAACCCAAACCCAATGCCTATTACCATTCGTTCATTTATCTACAATTCATATACGATTCATCTATCGATCCAGACTTTGGTCCGGGTCCAGTTCATTCGATTTGTTGTAAGCCGCCTGGGAAAATCTATGCACATCTAAATTCTGGCCATCGTTTTGGCCATCGACTTGCATAAGTTTAGCATAAAATTTGCGTTTCTAAGCGGCCATAAAAGTATTTCAACTTCTCTTCTATTTTTTTTTTTTTTTTGTTGGCTTAGTAAACACCTTATAAGCTTAATGTAATGTCGCCCAGACTGTTCAAATGTGTCTTTAAATCAATTAGCAACCATTTTAGTCTATCACTCAATCAGTTTTGTCTCTTATGTATATTAAGATTTCATAGTGTTTGCTTTCCTATTGACTTTGTTTACTTATAGAGTAGCCAAATCTGTTTTGCAAGTTTCAAATTGGCTTTAACTGTATTTGGAACAAATGTGACAAATCGTTATACAAAGCACAGATCTGTCTATTCATAACTATCAGATCAATCAGATATCTATTCTCTACTTGATAAATATCTTTGCGATCTTCAAAGATTATTTGGTAACTTAACTTTTAACTAAAAACTAAATTCGCTAATGAAATAAATTTGCACAGTTTATAGAAATTTATATCTGAAAAAATATGTATACTTTTAATAATTGCAATAGGTATTAAACTTTTTAATAAATTGAATCAAGCAATTGGAATTGTTTGTTCATAGTGAAAATCAGTTGGAATTTTCCGCCTTTGGGCCATATTAATTGGTCATAATTATTTGCTGTCCGGCTGCAACTTCGACTCGTAGTTTGAAGTAAATAGGTATGTAAGCGCAATCAATTGCGATTGAGTATTCTAATTGATGCTCAATTTTTCAAAGACAATTTTTCAATTGTTAATGCCTCTATGATTGATACTCTAATTGCTGTTCAGGAGCGCAGTTGATGTTGCAACTGGCAAGTGGAGTTGGGGCAATTGGAGCAAGTGCATGCAGAGAATCAAATTGCCAGCGACAGGCCAACTGTGTGGCAGCAACTGTGTGGCAGCAACTACGTATACAACTGGGCTGCCACTAGCGGCCAACTGGGCAGCGGAACACGTTTCCAGATGCATTTCGCCAGCGTCATTAAAATGAGCCTGATTTATGACTGACCAGGCCCAACCTGGGGCAGATGCTGTTGCAAGTTGTTGTTGTTGCTGTTGCATTGACTATTGCCATTGCCTTTTGCCAGGGCAAAAAGAATTGGCCGTGTTTCCACACTTTGGCTACCACTTGCCACAGACAAGAAGCAACGCACATTTTCCCATCGTGTGGCAGGCGAATAAACTATAACTATGGCCACGAAGACAGGCCCGAGATGAGGTCTGACGTTGCACCTCAGACTGTGGCACAAACTGAGATGGAAACGTAGACGAAGATACAGATGCGGACGAAGAGTGTGGCAGTGACTTGAGCTGCAACTGGAGCCTGTTGCTTGCTGCTTGCTGCTTGTTGCATGCTGCCTGTTGCTGCCAGCGCAAATCAAAGCGCAATATGTTGACTGCATTTGACTTCCCGGTAATTAGATGTGAATGCCAAGACGACCACGACGCAACTAGCGCTGCACAGTGGCACAAATACTGTCAGAAAATGAAAGAAAATATCTTCAACTGAAAATGTAACTATTTCAATCAGTTGGAAAAATATGTTTATAAATTGTTATAGTTAACATAAGTCTCAGGATCCATAAATTAAATATTTAATTTAAATATTTTGGAATATTTGATTTAAATTATACGAGTATAGGCACTTAAAATTACTCAATTAGTTAATATCATTAACATCACATATTGAATGATTTCGATCTCAGTTTGGATCATTTAAGTTTAATATTATAGCTAGACTCATACTTATTTTTCACTAGGGTCACCCTAGAATTTTATGTTACTATTATAAAAATAAAAGTTGATTATTGAAACTTTCTTCAAAAAATTCAAGTTTTGCTGACATTATCTTATGATATCTGCAAAAAGAGAAGAGCTTACTAAATTTAAGGATTGTCTGGGCAACACAAATCTATGTGAATTTTGGTAATATTCGTAATAATTTTCAGCAACTCACACATTGTAGTCATCCCTCTCTCTTAGTATTTACCATCTGATGTCTTTGTATTGGGTACATTTTAATGGACATGGAATCAGTGTGACAAAGACAACGCCTTGATTAAGTGTTTCGAGTGTTTGACTGTGGCCTGGTCTTTTGATGTGAAGTGCACCTGTTTCTAAGCCAAAGCGGCAGCCGCTGCCAAACAAAGTCATAAAACGCCAAGAGACGCGATGGCCACGCGCACAGAGGGCTCGACTTTAGCTGGACTTGCATCTCAACTCGATCCGTCTCCATCTTCACTCGCCTCTTAGTTGCAACGTTGCAACATTGCCGCTGCGTTGTGGCAGCTTGTTACAACTGGTTGCAAGCTGCGTCGAGTCGCCTCGCCGCAGGCCGGTTTCTGCCCTGGACCACCGAGTGGATGCTGCTGTTGCTTGTTATTATTGATGCCCAGCTCGAGAGCGGGTTCAGCTAAATTGCTTTGCTCATAATCAGGAGCAGCTTTAGCCTCTCTCTCTCTCTCGCTCGCTCCCTGTGGGCCCGGTTTGTGTCTCGGCTTCAATCAGAGCCAACACTTTGCCCTTGCCACTGACGGTCGCCAAATATGGGCGCGAGTGTAGCGCCAGTCGAATAGCTTTCGAGTGCTGAAGGCACCAGCTGCCGAGCTGTACCTCAATCTCAGTATAAGTCTCTGCCGCTGCCTCTGCCTCTGCCGCTGCCTCTGCCTCTGCAACCTGTACTCGTCGATCGTAGGAGGAGGCGACAGGTGCAATTAACTAAGCAACCAACGCACTCTGCAGCTGCTGCAGGCGGCAAGCGGCAAGCGGCAGGCTGTGATTTCCGCATGCCTCAATGCCCCTCGTCGCGACCTCATCGAAAAGTTGATCCAATTTCGTACGTCATTTCCACTAATGAAGGGAATTCGAGAACTTCTAGAATCTAGATGAACTGTCGACATTTGCTGCACATAACAGCAACAGCTTATGAAAGAAGCTGTCGTAAGAAGTTAAAGGAGAAGTTATTCGAAACTAAATTAAGCAAATAAAGAGTGAAAAAAATATTAAATTAAATGAAGAAATATACTACTACCAGGCTTACATTAGGGTATTTTTCAGACACTTCATTTCACTACTTTTGTATCGTAGTAGAAAAATCATCAGTGAGTATTTTTAATGCTTTTTTATAGTCGTATATATAGATAGCATCATTTATGATTCTTATATTAAATAAACATACTTTAAAGTTTATTGGTAAAGTAAAGTAAAGTAAAGTGGACCAGAAATTATTATATTTTTTTTTTTTCAAAGCTGTTATACCTTTAATTTTGTCCCACCCACTCACACCCTTCTTTATCCTAAAACGGCTGAGTTACCTACAGTCTAACTAAGCACTTTTCGAAATTGAGGCCATACCTATCGATAGGTAATTAGCTCGATCTGATCGGCAGCAAATTGTCCGGTAATTCTGTACATTTGTATTGCTAGCCTTTTTCACCTATCGTGAAACTTCGTCACTAGCGTGAAGTGCTTTACACAGTAATATTAACCAATTAATAAACAAACCAATCTTCTATCGATTAAAGCTTTTATACGCATAAAATTACAAAACGCAATCCACGACTTTTTCGAATTGAGTAATAATTTATGTAAGCTTCAATTTTAAGTTAAGTGTGAAGATTTTCTCTCTCTTCTTGAGTTTTTTATTTTTGTAGTCTTTTCATTTTTTCTCCGCCTTTTCTAAGTTAACTTTCCTTAGACTGACATAAACTATGCATATAGTAAGTGCGTTAATTTCTGCTTGAGGTGATCTATCACAGCGAGTGTTCTATCTCGCTCTCTGTCTGCCATCAACTATAGAGATCTTTATCTCTCTCACTCTGTCTTACACTTTCATTGCAAAATGATGTCTCATTTATCTCACTTGTAGATGCTATACATAATAAGTATTACATATTCATTACGATCACTTTTGTAACTTATTCGTTATTAGCAACATTCTTCTTACAGGTAGATTCTTCTGCTCTTACTTACCTTGACTCTGCTCAGCTTCGTGATCGTCTTTGTGCTCGTCTTCTAGTTCTTCTTCTGCTTTTGCTTTCTGCGTTTCTCATCGATCGCTTGTCACCAGCGTCAGTTCTCAATGTCAGTCAGCATCTCAGAGTCAGTTGCTTGCTTATCGCTGCCGCTGATCACGCGCCATGTTGGCAGTTTTAATTATGTTGCTACTGCCTTCCTCCCCTCCACTCCCTTTGCCCCCTGGCCCCCTCTCTGGGTCCTGTCTGCAGTCTCCAGTCTCCTGTCTCCTGTGGAATGTTGACGAACTGCTGTCGCAATTAATACGCGTCGTTGCTGTCGTCACTGCTGTTTGTTGCAACTGACACTGTGTGTCTAGCCCAACCCAACTTCATCCTCAACCCTCCTAGTCCTAGGCAATCTAGTTCCCTCCCCTCACTCCTTCCCCTACTTCCACTGGTTTCCCCCTTTCTCAGTCTCTCCTGCTTTCAGCATACTGAAGCTATTTATAGACTGTTTTGTCAGTTTTGTCCCCACGCCCTATTGCCAGCTGCCTCTCCCCGTCTCTCCTCTTTCCCTCTGCGTCTGCTATTTTTTCGCTTAACCTGTCAGTCTTCCCCCCGTTTGCGCCTTTTTTACACTCCGACAGCCCTAAGACAACATTATAATGAAATTATTTGTACTTTTGCTATGTCAACGTCGACGTCGACGTCGCCGTCGCTGTTGGCTTCGACGTTGGCGTCGTTATGGCGCTTCTGTTGCACTCAATACTTGCAACATTTGTTCGATTTTTGCATTGCCTTAAAGTGCAATTGGTTGTTGCTGCTACGGTAAATCGCTTTCCCCCTCACCACCCTCTAATCCCTTGACGCCTTCAATCATCTACTTACTTGCAACCTCATCCTCTTCCCCTCTTCCTTCTCATTCCCTCCATGCCACACCATCTACAGACAGACTCAGCTCAATGTAATTATTTCAAACTGTCTCTGACTGCGTCGCTGCTTCCGCTGACTGTCTGTCTGTCTGTCTGTCTGTCTGTCTGTCTGTCTGTCTGTCTGTCTCTCTGTCTGTCTGACTGTCTCCCCCTCTCGCCGCTCTCCCCCCCAGGCCACTCATTTGGTTCTATTACTTGTGCGTTGGTATTGGTATTTCCCTCATTGGTTTTTCTTTGGTGCAAAAGTTTTTCTTACGCTTGTTACATTTCTTGCCACTTTTTGCTGCAGTTGCAACACATTTGCCAATTGAGCAATGAGGACCAAGCGACGCGTACGCTTTGCATTTCCATTTCCATTTCCCATTTCCCATTTTCTATGTCCCATTTGACTATGCCTCGGCTCTATCCCTCTCTCTCTCTCTCTCTCTTTCTCTCTCTCTCACACGCTCGTCTGCTCTCTCTCTCTCTCTCTCTCTGTCTGTGACTTTATCGTTGGCTTTGGCTTCAATTTCAATGCAAAATCAATAAATTTGTTGCAAGGGCCAAGTTAATTTTCGTAATTGGCATCTTAACAAGGTTATCTGCATTTGTTGCGATTTGCAAGCAACTTGTCCTCTTCTCACCTCCCCTTAATAGTTCTCTGTCTCTCTCTCTCTCTCACACACACACACACACAATCACTGGCTGTCTCACACTGTTGCCTTCCCTCTGGACACTCGGCTTTATCAATTATGCAGTCGGCGTGCGCTACATTTGAGCTGCATTCCCCCTCTGCCCCTCTCCCAATCACCCCCTCTCACCTATCGGCACCCCTCTCCTACGCCTCTGCCTGTACAGTGTCCCCAGTTCCATTAGCATCTAAATGTGAATCCAAAACTTTGGCTGTCAAATGCTTTGGCTCAACTAAATTTCATATTCGATTTTTGTGTGTCTCTGCAACGTTTCCCTTGCATTTTAATGAAGTCTCTTCTACTTCTACTTCTCCCTTTTTATACCCGTTACTGTAAAAATAAGTAAAAGGGTATTTTGTGTTCGTTGAAATGTATGTAACAGGGAGAAGGAGGCATCTTCGACCCTATAACGTATATATATTCATCAAGTCGATATAGACATGTCCGTCTGTCCGTCCGTCTGTCCGTTTGTCCGTCCGTCCGTTTGTCCGTCCGTCCGTCCGTCCGTATGAATAAAAGAATATCAGAGACTATAAGAGATAGAGTAACCAAATTTGGCTCACTGATTTCTATATACCCCACGCAGATCAAGTTTGTTTCAAATTTAGGCCACGACCGAAGTAAGTAACGGGTATTCTATGGTCGGGATTTCGACTATAGCCTTTCCGACTAGTTTTGTAATGTATATTTATTTCCAGAGTAAAACTTTACTTTTACCAAAATGAAATGGGAAACCCCAGAGTCCCCTCCCCTCCCTCTGCCCCTTATCCCTCTCCCCTCTCCAAATGCTCAGCCATCGCGTGTGTGGGTGACGCTTTTTTCATGTTTTACTGATGCTTTCCACTTTAAGTTATTCACTAATTTCCACGTCTTCATGTCGAGTATGATGTAACAAGAGCTATGACGTCCCTGGCACATTACAGTGTTTTAAGCCCCAGCTATTGGTCAAATTTGATCACATTCAAAGTTTATTAAATAGAACGCACTATTTTATTAATTTAATTTTCAAATCGTATGAAGTTCGAAAAAGTAAATAATAGTTTTAAATAATTTACAGACTTCAAATAAAGTTATAAAATAATAATAAGTATTTAAATCGAAAAAATTAGTTAAATTATTTATTTTATAAATTGGATTATAAGACTGTGATCAATTGTTAAAAAAAATGTAATTTTTAAAATCAAGGAAAAATTACAGCAATAAAAATCAATATATTTTTTTGATTGAACCAAAATTCGAAGCAAATCCTTGGGATCAGCTAGCCTAAGTCCATAGAGCCGAGCCTTTTTTAGCCAAACTTTAATGTTAAAATACAACAAATATCTGCCATAGAGATAAAGAGAGAGAGAGAGAGAGAGAGAGAGCATCAGAAAAAGGGAGACGTAGATATGAAGCGGCTCATACAACTGCACTTTATTTAAATCGACTTCTTTATGTTATTTGTTATTTATTTGTATTTTGTTTTTTAATATATGCGCATCAGCTACTTGGTTTGGGTTCGACTTGGTTCGGTATTGTAATTTATCTTTATCATTATTATATTAAAATGTATGCGTGTGTCTGAATGTTTGTCTCTCTCCCTCGCTCTCTTTCTCTCTTTCTCTGTCTCTATCTGACATTGTGTATCATTCAGTTTCTGCTCTCGACATGAGAAGTTTTTTTTTTTTTTATTGTAGCCACGCATTGATGGCTAACACACACACACACACACACACACATGTTAGTTACTCTGCTGTGTGTGTGTGTGTACGTTAAGTTGTCATAATGATTGACAACGGCTACGTGCCCTGGTTTTGAAATATTCCCTCAAATGAAATGGTGCGAGTCAACTAGACTGCCTCCCTCTCCGTCTCTCTCTGTCTCCCTCTCTCTCTGCATGTCTTGGCTCAAACTGTCTACCTATTTCGGTCCGAGTGTCTTGGCCCAAAACGGATCAGCTCGGCCAGAAATAAGCTGTCGCTGTCTACATCTGCATATGTATGTGCCAAAGGTAGCTTGAGTTTATTTTCAGCTAGTTAAATATGTAAGAGGCACTTTTGGCATCAAGTCTCGATGTTCAGTTCAATTGGACAGGGGAAACTATACGAAATCCTGGCCAAGTGACAATTTGGTTTACTGATTGCGCTCCATTAATAATAAGATTCATATTTATGTCATTCTCTCTCTCTCTCTCTCTCTTTCTGTCTCTGTCGCTGTCTTTGTGGATGCGCCTGAAGAATCTATTTAGAGGTTTTGGCAAAGTTAATTTAACATCTGTTGGGGCATAAATTGCATAAATTGTAGCAGTTGCCCTGCTTACGTTTACATCCTGGTCGTTTCCGGCGGCAGTCAGGACAAAAACAGCAACAAAAAAATAAGAAGAAAATAAAAATAAAATGCCAGGATAATCAATAAACGAAATTCAATTTGCTGCGCCATTTGCGCAGACAGGCGACTTCGCAGAACCAGAACAGAAGCAGAAGTAGACCGGGAACCAGAATCCAACTCAGACTCTGACTGAGAGCCAGGAACACGACCGCAGTCAAGTCTTAGAGCCCAGATCTCCATGCCCAAGCTCAAGCTGAAGCTTAAGACCCAGCTCCTGCCCCTGCCTCTCTCCCTTACCCTTCCCCTGTCCCTACTCATGTCTATGCCCAAGTTTCAGTTTCTGGCACGCCCACTTGAACGCCCTCGCCCCATAAAATGAGGCCGATCTAATAAGTACAGCGGGGGCGGGTCTGTTGCCCGGCCCTGGTTGACAGAATTGTGCAGAAATTGAAGTGTGACTACACTGCTAAAAAAAATGTTCTAAAATCAAGATTTTGGTCTCAAAACTAAGATTTTTGGTCTAAAAAATGCGTTGAGAACATTAAATTCGGAAATTAAAAGAACACATCTTGATTTTAAGAACATTTTATATAAGCCCAAGTTCTTATTTTAAGAATAAATGTTCTTAAAACTAAAATCAAAAATTAAAATAAATAATTTTTTGTATTTTTAAATTTTGATTTATTTTTATTTTATTCTGATTAGTAATTTTATAAATGTTTTATTATTCTTATATTAAGATTTTAAGATTTTTTAGATTAATAATCTTGGTTTTAGTAATTTGGTCTTAAAATAATCTTATTTTAATAATCTTATTTATTTAATATTTAAGATAAATGTTCTTGATTTTAGAAGTTGGTCTTTATTATTTAGTTTAGGAGATGAAGGAATGAAGGGTGCACACTCTACAGTGTACACTGTACAGGTCGACCGTGAGCCGTGAGCGACGCGTGACGTTCGTGTATTTTATCGATATTGCAATTTATTGTATTAGCCCAAGCAAACGAGCAAACGAGCAAACGAGCAAACGACTGGAAGATGAAACCTCATCGAGCTCGAGGGCGAAAATGTCTCTCAATAATATTTCAGGGCTATAAAGTGAAATATGTGTTAATTTGCTGAGCCAGCCAACCCCCTGCCACGCCCATTTAGCAACAGCAACAACAACAACAACAATAGAGGGAGATACAGCGGCAGTTATTCTTATAATGATAATATTGACATTGATAAGCGTCGCAAATTTATGCACAATTTGGCTAATTGATTGGCGCTGCCTCGACTGCAAATGGCAGCGCAGCACGCCACGACTGTCCAAAATGTACACACACACACACACCCACACACACACACACACACACACACTTGTACACACATACAGACATATAAGTGTGATGTATGTGGTGGAAAAGCAAAAGGACTTGATGGAAGTAGTAAATGATTTGCATACAAAAAAAACAAAAAATGGGAACTTGACGATTCTAAAAGCTTTATATCGTAGGATGTAATTTCCTCCTTTCATTATATTTATCATTTATCGAATTATGTAATAGATATTTTCTAGCTAGACAATCTAGGCAATCATAGCACAGTCAAAGTTGAAAAAATTAGTTAGCAACTTTTAACACTAAATACTTAAAGCCTTTTTTCTAAAAGTTTTAATGTATTTAAAATTTAACAAAAAAAATGTATTTCCTTTATAGAATTTATTGAGAAAGTGTAAACTTATACTTAACAAATCAGCTAAAAGTACAGCAGAAAACTCAACTTGCTTCTTTTAAATTTAACGAATGTACTATATTTCATAAATGTAATAAAATTGACATTTTTAACTTGATTAAGTAGAAATCTTATGTATTTAAATATTTTTCCACATACATGTCTTAATTTAAAAAATTCTCCCTCTTGTTAAAAAAAGAACCGATTAATTTTGCATAATCGAAAGCTTAATTTAGTTTCGATCAAACTCAGACACTTTCATAAAATGATATCTAAATATAATAACAAATTTGGCAACAGTTTTAAAAAATGTTTAAATTGATATATTAAATAATTGAATAGAGTCTGTCTCAATATTTCATTTGCATTTTGTAATGGGAAATGAGACAAGTTTTTTTTGTTGTTAAGTAATTTGAAAGTAAAAGTAACTGGAACCAGTTCCATCGGCTACTGGATCAAAAAAGAGTTATGTGTTATGTGTATAATTGCAGAACTGACAACAAAACTGAGCAAAACATAAAAATGCCATTGTTAATCGATGCAAAAGTTAATTGAATTGAAATAAATTACCACATAATATTCAATGTTTGTAATGAACGCATAGCAGGCAGCTGAGGTGGATGGGGGGGTTACCTGACCAGGGATCTAACTAGGACATTAGTGTGCTTAACTTAATTAATTAGCCAGGGGCACAAGAATTTGCAGCTTAACAACTCGCAACTTGCAGGCAAACTTTGTCAAAGCAGGAGAACAAAAAATATAAATGGAAAAGAAGACGAAGAAAAGTTGAGCAAGGCAAGTGGGGAAGTCATGAAGGGGTAGAGGGGTGGAGGGGTGGAGTGGTGGGTGGTGAGGGGCTAAGTGCAAAGGGTTACTTCTATAGCCAGGCTATTTGCTGGCCACTTGAAGTAAACATTTGATATACTCCCTAGCTGCTCCCTCTGCTCCCTCTGCTCCCTCTGCTCCCTCGGTCCCTCGTTCCCTCCGTTCCTCTGGTTCCCTCGTCCAACTCTGTTCTGGCAGCCGCCTAGTTGTTTACTTTTCCAATTGATTGAACAGCACTGACGATGGAGCTGAAGTTGGAGCTGAAGTTGAAGTTGGAGTTGGAGTTGGAGTTGGGCACGGCTGACTGCCTACAACTGAGACGATGTTGCAGCCAGTGTCTCTGACCAACTGTGCGGCATCAAATGAAGCATAAAGTGTTGATCCGAGACGCTGCCACAACAACAACAACATCAACAACAACAACAGCAACACAAGCGGCAACAACGGCAGCCGGTCGTCAATGTCAAGTGCAAATGAGACTGAAATCGAAGAGTATACGCCCCGTACGCCCACATAGTGCCCAGGGTACAAGCTGCAAATCGGTCAAATTATGCTTATGGCCAGGCCAGAAAGTGAAAGAGGGGAGCAGAAGTCGATGGCGGAGTTTACCTTGCCGCTGGCTCTCAGCGATTTGAGTTCGGTTTTTTGACACAAATTGAAATCGAGTTGCAAAAACGCTTAATTCAATAAAGACAACGACAACTGCCAACGCAACAACAACAACAACAACAACAATAAGAAGAAAACATCAACAACAACCACACAGCAACGACAACTGAAAAAAGTTTATAATAACAGCGGACACAAATTAATTTTGCAAGCCGTCGCCGGCGACACAAATTGCCGTGTCATGTCCAGAGTTGACTTTTTTTTTCACTTTTTTTTCACTTTTTTCACTTGTTTTTTTCTTTTTTCATGATTATTATTATTTAAGCTGCTCTCATAGCCTGAGAGCGTGTAAGAGTATAATAAGTTTGCAATGCGGTTTACCACAAGCTCCAACTGCAACTTAACGATTTGCATTTCTCTATCACGGGAATCTCATTCAAAATTTATGACACCAATAAAAATCAACAAAAAATGTTATATTTTATTTTTTAAATCTGTAGTTTTTATAACAACGTTTTTTTTTTTTAATTTAATTTAAAAATAAAGACAATTCTGGAGGAACCTAAGACATTTATTAAGGAAAACAAAATATACACAAGATCAAATCAATTGCAGGCTATTGTTATTAGTAATCGCTTCTTAACTTTTGATGGATCAGTATTGGCATTATACCATTTTATACAAATCAGCCTTATACGTATTCATCTAAAGTCATCGTTCCCAGAAAACAATCCGTAACAGATATCATACTATTCGTGCAGCATATTATAATGAAAAAGATACCAAAATTGTACGTTCTGGTTAATTTATAATATTTAATTTAAGTTTGTTCATTTTAGCATACAAAGAAATAAAATACTAATATTAAAATGGATTCTTATTTTTTATATATATTATATTCAATTATTATTTATTGATATACATACATATTTTGTCTATTCTAAAGTCGTGCTCAAGTTTTTATTTATGTTTTTATCATAGGCTACTTAAAGAAAATATCTTAAATGTTACGTGTAAATATGATATATGATATATCTTAAAGTGTAAAAACGATTTATAAAAGAATGTTTAAAGAAAGCAATTTCTTTTAGAGCGAAAGAAATTATTTTTATAAATAATTATTGAGATATGTCAAATATATATTTTATTAATACTTTTGTTAAATTATTTTAATAGTATTAAAAATGAATTGATTTCTTGAAATGCTTTTCAAAGAAGCAAATTAATTTACTTAGTGCATTCGTTGCTGCCACTTTGCGGCAGGGCATCCATGATTCAGCTTGTTGCATGTGTTGACCACTTGTCGCCTTTTTTTGTGCCACGCACCTGTGGCAAGCAGCACTGGAAGTTGATCGGTGTTTGCCGTTCGGTGTTTGGTGTTTGGTGATCGCTGTGGTAATTACAAGCGACGACTTTCAGTTGCAGCCGCACTTGGTTTCCATATATATATATATTTTTTGTATTGTAGTTGTAGTTGTTGTTGTTGTGGCTGCTGTTGTTGCTGCTGTTGTTATTGCATTTTGGGGGAAGCGGCACAAGTAATTTCCACTAATTACGAGGCAATGAGTTGAGTAAAAGCAAAATACGCTTGCAACTGTGCAACAGTTGCGTGTGTCTGCATGGGGTGCCAATGGGCATGCTGCCCCATGTTGTTGCAGTTGCAGTTGCAGTTGAAGCTGGCTACCGATTACTGCCGCCTGAGATCTGCAGGCACATGATTTTGCGCTTTTTTGTGGCAAGCAAAGTCAAAGTGTTGAGTGTCGCGTCCGCTAACTCATTCTCGTCCCCCTCTTTGTCCTCGTTCTCGTTCTCGTTCCCGTTCTCGTCCTCATCAGCAGGCTTTCGTCATCGTTAACGTTAACGTTCACGTTGTGGGCAAATTAAATTTTAAACACTCAACGGACGTTGGCAAAATCATAAACACAAATCAAATGAATTTTCATAATTGCATTCGGCTGCCTTTCCGTTTTCTGCTGACGTCTGCCATCACTTTTCATCTTCTACTGCTGCTGCTTCTTCTTCTGCTTCTTGTTCTTCTGACAACCTCCCAACCTGGGCGGCTATCAAGTGGGCGTGGCCAAGTCTAGACAGAAAGTTGTCACTGTCGCTGGCAGCGTTCTCCTTGATTAGCCTATTCCATAGCACCAGCTCCAACGCCTGGGTCGGGATTGAAACCCTCGCCAGCTACATACATACTATAGATAATCATGACACAGCTCTTTGGCTGCCCTGCATCATGAGCAGGGGAGGCAGGAGGCAGAGGAGCAGCCCTTACATGCTGCGGAGCAAGCTTAAATGCAGGATTCTGTACCAGCTTTGAAATTCCATTCTGAAATGCTAACAATTTCAAAGATATTTTTTTGACAATTTGAAGAATTCAATAAATATTTCTTAAATTAAAATGAATTTTCAGCACAAAAAAAACTGTATGCTTTAAGAAAATACCAAATAATATTCAAAATACTTGCAATTATATTTAATGAAATCCTGATTAAATTAAGAGCATATATAAGCATACTACATACTACATACTACTATTTTACAATTTTTGTACATTGGCAATAACACAAATTTTGTAATTAAACACAAAGTTGACCAAATATTTCAATAGATATATTGGCACTAATAATTCTTGTGATTCCTTTTGATTTTTCTAATGAAATGAACTGATAACTTATCATGATATCAAATTTGATATCAAATTTGCATGTGTTATAAAAAAGACTGCTACTTTGTGCTTCTTGAAATAATATTGAAATAATAAAATCCTTATCATAAAGTTTTCTTTGAATTTTTGTTACATTATAAATAATTTAACTATCAGCTGTTTTCATTTTTTTTTTGTTTTTTCAACGTCGTTGGTAGAAGTATGATATATTCTGAATTAAAGACATTTTAAAGGCAACCATCGTTTTCTTAGTAGAGAAAGTAATCCATAATTAATAATTTCAGTAAAACAATTAAGCACTTATTAGATTTGCTATTCGTTTTATCACTAAAATTTTACTAATGTCCTTTCCTTTGGTTTTCACAAGATTTTCCATTCATTTCGCATTTGACTTTCTTTCTTTTCAACTCTTTTGCAAACTGTTTATTGCTTTCACAGCTCATTTATGGTAATGTGCTATCTCTGTCTTTGCCGCCATGCACTCTCTCTCTCTCTCTTTCTCTCTCTCTCTTTCTCTCTCTCTCTCTCTCTGTCTCTCTGTTCTTATTTCTATATGTCTCTTTTTTTATTTTTTTTTATTCAAAACACTTTTCATATGCCTTCGCCATATGCCATATCCTTCCTTCCGGCTGCACACCCACGCTCACACACACACACACACACACACAGATAAACCCACATAGCCACTAACTTGGCTTAGTTACTCTCGTACACATCGACACATATGCAGATACATTTGTATCTTTGCAGTTGAAATTCATGTGCTGCCCCCAAAAATTGTTTGCTATTTTGCATTTGCTGCATTCCATGTTGTTGCTGTTGTTGTTGTTGTTGATGATGTTCTTTTGTATTTTTTTCTGTGTGTGTTTTTTTATTTTATTTTTTTTTTTTTTTGTCAATTTCACGCTCTATTTGTGAGGTTTGCCATTTGCCTTTTGTTTGATTTGCTTTTTTGTTTTTATTTGCGTTTTTGTTTTCGTTTTCGTTTTCATCTTTTTTCTTGCTTTGGCTCTAGTTTTTTTTTGTTTTTGTATCTGTTTCCAGTTTCAATCTTTGATATTTTTGTACTTTTGACCAATTTGCGGCGCACAATGTGAACAAACAAGCACTAAAAACACACGCAAACACACACACACACACACATACATTTATATGTATATGTGGTATAGGTGTGTGTGTGTGTTAGGGCCAAATGATTGGCAGCTTTTCAATATGGCGCTAATTGAGTTTTTAATTGTTTGACTTTACACTTTTGGCCCTTTTGTCTCAATGTGTCGAATGAAATTGCCTGCGACACGCTTCGGTTTGTATTTTAAGTTGTATCTCACATTGTTGCCACTACTACTACAACTACTACTATAGTTGTTGTTGTTAATGTTGTAGTTGCTGTTATTATTATTGTTTACCCCTTTTTGTCATATTCATGGCGTTGTCAGCTTAGGAAGCTGGCGAGCAGCTGGACGAACCAGTCTGGTCCTTCATAAGTATTTATAATTTGATACTGTCGAACGAGAATGACAACAACAACAACAACTAAGTACAACAACAACAATATCATCAAGTGCTGCTGCAATCAAAATCCCCTTTCTCTGGACAGCAGCTCGGCAAACTTGTTTTAATGGCCCTGCATCAGGCATAGGGTAATGTCAGACTCCAGACTCCAGACTCCCGACCCCAAACTCCATAGTCCAGACTGCAGACTCCACTCTTCGGTCTTCGGTCTCCAGTTCGCCAGTTCGGGCTCCGATTCAAACTGAGGCTCCGTTATTGCAAGCTTCGCACCGAACGTCACTCAAGTTGAAATAATTTTAATTTAGTTGCTGGTAAACTATAAACAGGCTGTCGCCTGTCGCTTGCAACCACCAGAGTCCTCTCATCTTGAACTCCCCCCCTGCTCCCTCTGGCTCATCCACATGATGTTGCCCCATCGCTGTTGCAGTGTCAATGGGGTCCTGGCTCTGTGCCTCGGGCTGCGTTAACGTCAGCACTTTCCATTGATAAGCGGCACGCATTCAAACTCAAACGCAGCCCCAACTCAGCTCAGTCCCAGCCTGTTGGATTGAAGGCTGAAGGATGAAGGGTGATGACGATGATCATGATCATAATGATGATGACGATGACGATAAAGATGATAATGACAATGATGACGATGCCGCGTCATGTGGTGATTAAGTCAAAGCATAAAAACAACGACAAAAACTGATTTAAAAAACATGATTTGGTCAGCAACACAAGTGTATAGACGAAGCGGGAATACACTGCCAAAACAATGTACAAGTTTCATAAAAACCACATTAAAGCTTATAGCTTAAAGGTAAAGTGATTGAGTCTGGTACGCCTCCTTAGAACCCAAAAATTAACAACTTGAATCAACTATATAAGACTTCCTTTAAAACACACTTTAAATTTAAGAGTTTTCAATAAAAGATAGATAGCTAGTTAATTTTAAATCAATATAGATTTTATAGCCTATTTCCACGACAGCACATTTGGCTCATTCGACGGCATTTTAATCATTCGGCCCAAATGTGGACTTCATTTCAGTACAAAATCCGAATGATCATTTTGGCTCATTCATAAGGAATGTGAAGATTTTTTGCCATTCGCCCCGGCGAATTTTAGTATTTTTTTTATCGAACACGCGATGTTTATCGATAAACTCTTGAAAAAAAGGAACTATCGGTAGGCATTAATTATAATATCAAAATAAATATTAATATGTTGTTATTGACAGCTTTTTATAATTTGTGCACAGAAACCGAAAATCTGATTTGCTTTGGGTGAATGGCAAATGTTGTAACAGTTTCACATTTGGTCGTGGAAAAAAATGCCACATTCAAATGTGAGCAAATGTGGCAAATGTGAGTGGTCGTGGAAATATCCTATTAAATACTGAAAGCTGGACTGTATGTGCATATGATATATGAGCACCCTCAAAAGCTTTTAAAGTAATCAGTTATAAGTGCAACAAATAGCTTGAATAGGTTTTAACTTATACACAAAAAACCAAAGCATCGAGCACATATAGCTAAAACTATATCTTGCAAATTCTGAACAGTTATTTTTATTATATAAATTATATAAAGGCTCTTCTGCAAACAAAGCTGGACTTATGTACCTATGGTATTTTAGAGAAATGACTTTGGCAAACTTTAAAGTTAATATCAACTGAAAGCTGTATGTAAATATTTTAAAAAATTTGAAATTCAGCTATCTTCTCAAATAAATATTCATTGGAAAACATTCCGAATACTTTCTTTGAATTTTCTTAGGCCGCAGCAAAGTCGATTATCCGTCGTTAAGGATCACAGTTAGAGTATATTCAGGTTATCAAGCTTAAGATTTGTTTATTGCCTTAGTGCACCCTTGCCGAGAAGGGTTGGAGCACACGTGTTTTTTGGCAGGACCATTGGAGCCGTTGAACCGGTTCTTGGATGGGTTAAGGCATTCTCGTATTATGTAAATGTTTTCGAAACTTGCGAGCCGTGCTATGATTGCAATGGGCCAATGGTCAATGCAATATCTTAATGGCCGGAGACGCGAACGGTGGCCAAGGACATGGAACGTCGACGGCCAGGATTTCAGGATGGGGCGCTCATATTTCGTAGTTATTTATGCAGCAACCCGTTATTAAAAATATTTTTGCAGCCGCGCTCTGATGGAAAACTGGCCAGGGTCGTGCCAGCCACTGGCATTTACCTGCCACACGGTGGCAACGGCATGGGGCACAGCGAAGACGTGTACAGCGGCCAAGATAGCGGCTCAGAGCCGTAGAAGGAGACAGGAACAGAGACAGAGACGGAGACGGAGCCCGCAACCTCAACCAAAACCTCAACGTCACATTGATGCCACGACCCCGCAATGCATCCCCTTGTCTTCTTGTCTCCTTTTCTCCTTGTCTTCTGTCTTCTGTCTTCTGTCTCCTTGTCTCAACCCTTTCCATCTCAGCTTCTTCGTTGCCTTTCCATGCAGCAGGCATTGCAACATTATACTTTCGCCTTGTTCTTTTTTAAAGACCGCTTCATCGTCATCCTCGTCGTCGTCGTCCTCGTCGTTTACTTGGTTGTTGTTTAATTTTTCAGTTGGTTTCAGTTGGGTTTTTGTGCTCTCCCATTCTCTCCCCCCATTCCCCTCAGCCTCTGTCATCTTCCAGCTTGTTGTTGCTCAAGAGGTTTTAAATATCCAGCCTGATACTTTAATCCAACCAGGCAAAAGGCTGCTTTGCCGCTTTCTCTCTTCCTCTCTTGCCACCTCTCTCTCTCCCTCTCTCTCCTTCTCCCTCTCTCTTCATATCTGCTGCGATTTTGCTTACTTTTATCGAGGTTGCCTTAGCGATGCTTTACTCTTATTGCTGTTGTTGTTGCTATGCATCGTGTGCAGTTTTTAAGGTTTTCATTTTTATTATTATGAATTTATATTATCTTCTTTACTTTTTTTTTTTTTTTGTCGTCCAAAGGCTTTTTTCATCTTATACTTATGGCAAGTATGAAATGCTCCCTTAAAAGACTTGCTGCATATTCCAAAATAATGCAAAAAAAGCCAAGAAAAAGTAAAAAATGAAAAATATGCGCCTGCACAATCCTTATATACACTGTTATTCGATGACGACATCAATGTAGAGCTCATCTTGCCACTTTGGAAGCAGTCTTCTCTTGGTCTCATTTGACAAATGTTTGTCGTTTTAATCAATCGACAGGGACAGCGACAGAGTGAGAGAGAGAGAAAGAGAGAGAGAGATAAAACATTAGTTTGATTAAAGTTCTAGAATATACAATATATTGTGTGCCAAATTCTTGAGGTCATCAGGCGGGGTCAAAGTGTTGGGGTTTGACAGGGTTTTCAATTATGCAGCCAGCCATGCTGAATGACCTATAATTGCCTGCTTATTGGCATTTGCTGCTCTGTCGCCTTTGATATTGATGCTCGTAAGTAACTTTCGTTAGAAAATCAATTAAAATTTATGACAAGTCCCAACCCTGTTTCAATTAACAGTTGAAATGGGGCTAATGAAAATTCGAAGCAATAATGTTATTTAATATCTTTTGGCATCAGTTTGCCAATTTACAAGCTATCCGTTTCACTCACTGACTCCTTCTCTCTCTCTCTCTCCCTCGCTCTTTCTCTCTTGCTTTATTTTTACACGGCTGACAAATGTAATTTCATTTTCATGCATATTTATTTTTGCTGAAGTTAAATGAGAATTGCATAAAAGTTGTAGCTCACTCGCACATTTATTCACACACGCACACACACACACACAAACACACACACAAATACTCACACACACTATTTATTTGCGCATGTATTACTCAATTTCTCATGATATTACACATACGCCGCGTAAACTCTACTTGTTCCTCAGTTTATGCAATTTTAAAGCATAAATATTTTAAAAGGCTTTTACAAGTAAATTTTTGACTCTGCCGCCACTACCCTACACAGTCTGAGCACATTAACAGGTGTACGCAGCATGCGATTTAAATTTCGCCTATGGTAAGAAAATATCTTAAGTAAGTTTTTATACAGTATTTGTCAGTTGATGGCTTTTATTTACCGATAGCAAGAAACGAATACTTACGAGCAACTGATTTGATTTGTTTAAGTACTTTTTTTCAGATTTTTTCATTCGATTTAATGGCATTGCATTTAATGGAAATTTCTGCTCGAACTGCTGCCAATGCACAAAATTATGGATAATATGTATTTATAATATGTCGGCGAGCAATTTTCAGTCTTGCATACAAAATAAATGCCAGGCCTAACGAATACCAACTATTTTAATATATATATATTTATATATATTTATACATATACATATATGTTTATACCATGTCTATCGGCGATAATAATTATGTTAATTCTGATATATAAATATGTATTTGCATGCAGATGAGCAATGACAACTTAAAGACGATGCGATTTGTGAGCGAGACAGGGTATAAAATTAATAATAACAACAATGACAGGGACAGCAATATTACCGTTAAGATTAAATGCAGCGCAGTTGCCATTAACAATGATTACCTGAAAGCCGATTCCCAATAATTAAATGTGCAACAGCGCGCAATTTTTAATTGCTGCCTACAAAAAGTGCACCCCTTGCCGCCCTCGCTGTACATTTCCCTTCGATGCCTTGATCCACTTTGGCAGTGGCCCAGCTCCCAGCTCCCAGCTCACAGGTCCCAGGTCCAGGTGCAGATCCATGTCCATGTCCGAGTCTGTGTCCATGTCCGGATTCACGTCCGTGTCCGGCAGCTGAAACGCGAGCGACGAGCCCCTAGAAACTGTGTGTGCATATCAAAAATGTTGATTCTGATTTTAATTTATTCATATTTATGCAAAAGAAGCAACAATTTTGCTAGCATACTTTTTGGCGCAGCTGTATGCATGAGTGTGTGTGTGTGTGTGTGCATTGTGTGTGTCTGTTTCTTTATTATTTTTTACTTTAAAATATACTCACTCACACACACACACACACACACACTCATACTAAGTTATGCAAACAAACACTTCCGCACACGCACAACTTTGGCGCTCATATGGTCACCCCAATTAGGGTGACTGCATTTCAAGCAATAACAAACATGTGTATAGATGTTATTAAGGCAATCAGTTGTCATTGTCTTGTGGCTCGAACAGATGGAGATTGTCTGTTTTGTATCAGCGATTATCTTTCATTTACTTATATATAAAGTTCTGAGTTATTCTGAGCCATTTTTACCCTGTTAGAATGAGTATAGCGGAGTATATAATAACTTGACGTGTATCAGCCAAAAAGTGTACATATATATGCAAATATCTAATTAAAGTTAAACCAATATGATCCTGAAAAGCTAAAATGTAAACTTGGCCAATGTTTTTCTTAAATATAACAAACGACAGTTGACGATCCATTCAATTAAGTCGAAACTACTACAAAATTAACAGCAATCACATTAAAAAACTAAAGCTGCTGGGCTTTAAGAGTAACTGACTTGAAATTTGATGCATTTTTCTATTTTACTATTTAATTTATGTCTATATTTTTATTTTCGTTTATGAAATCACGCAGCGTTCTTAGGGCTTTTGTTGTTGCTACCAAAGGCGTAGGCAGGGGGGCACATACCCCCCCCCCCCCCTCTCCCACACTCTGGATAGCAAAATTTTTAACTTCCAAAATCCATTTCAATTGGTTTCACATCACATAAAATAACAAACTAAAGTTGAAACTCTGGATCTTTCTTTGATTGAAAGTTGAATTTCAACTGTGGTACTATTCCTGAAATTATATAAAAGGTACAGAAATGTCCGAGCTCTAATTTTTTTACACCTATTTGGGGGTTCACAAAGATGGGTTATCTTCATTATTGGTATATTTGGTACAAAAAAAAAATAATTAAAAATATATTTAATGTCCTGTTGTTGAATTTAAGAAAAAAGTTTAATTTTATAATTTTGACATTTAAATGCAACCATTGTCAATTTCTTTAGCCTAGACAACGGCTTTTTTATGCGTCATATATTACGATTTTGCAAACCGCTTTGTTTTTAAGGATGTATGCTGAGTGCGCAAGAAAAGCTAGTCTCCGAAATGTCCACAAAGATTAATTAAACTACGAAGTAATATTGCTCTTAGGAATGTGTGCTCTACAAATCTCTTAAAGCAATCCCATAGTTGGTGATTCTGAAACTATGCAAGCAATGCTTTTAAATAAAAAATTATTTTGTTTTAATTAAATAAAATTTAAAATTTATTAAAGTAAATTAAAGTATTTTTTAAAACTGAATGAAAAGTATTTAGAATTAATTTATATATTAATTATATAAACATACCTAAAATAACATTTAGAAAACTTGAAATATGTTCGAATGGTTGTTTCAAAATTAATTTTTTTTTAAATCTCTACAGTTTTGTGTTGATATTTTGAAAAAAAATGTTTGCCCCCCCTTTGCTTTAAGCTGCCTACGCCCTTGGTTGCTACTCAAGTTAATAATTGAGTCTTGGCTTCACAGATCCCATGGCGCACTTTCTAAAGCCATGCTCAGCAACAACAGCAACAACAATAGCAACAACAAGAACAACAATGAATAGAGCTTCCGGCTGGCAGATTGCCGTTTGGTGTTGAGTTTTTCTGTGGAAGCAGCCTCTGTTGCTGTTGCTGTTGCTGTTGCTCCTGTTTATCATGAACCCAATTATGAATTATTTGTAATCTTATCTTTGAGTATGTGGCATAAAAATTATAATTTTGCGGCAAGAAACCCCACAACAATAGCAGCATTGTCAGCAGCAACAACTCTGTGCAAGTTCTACAATTTCAGCATTAACATTTATTAAAAATAAATAAAGCCGGGCATAAACGTTTGCAGTGTAGTGTGTGGTGTGTAGTGTGTAGTGTGTGGTGCAAAGGTATTCCAACCACACACAGACAAGGGATCAGGCTCTGACTCCGATTCTAACTCTGGCTGTGGCTCAGGCTCAAGATTCGGCTCAGGTTGTTGTCGAGTTTGCGGTGCAGCCGCTGCTGCATTTTGTGGCTGGAATATAACACGCTTAACCACAGCGACGTTGCTGCTCTCCCCTTTCTCCGCTGTCTCCCCTTTCTCAAGGCAAGTGAATGGCACCAAAGTGGATGCTTCAGCATGCACGGACGCCACTTGAAGGCACAGTGTTCCAGGCAGTCAGACAGTCAGGCAGTCCAGACGAATCCAAGAGATAAACAGGAAGTCATCGTCGCTGCCAACACTTCAAGCTGTGTGTCGAGTGGGTGGGCCATGTCTATTGCCATTGTCCCAGCCTCGTACGGCATCACCCCACCCCAAGCCAAGACTCATCTAGATTTCACTCAAGTCAACTCAATTCAACTCAACTCAACTCAACTCAACTCAACTCGACTCGACTCTGTTGTTTGGCTTTATTCATAAAATAAATAAAGTATTTAGCTAGTCGGCCAGACAGACCACAAATACGCTACAGGGCATTGGGGTACGTGTGTGACGCTAATATATGCACCTCTGCCCTGACCCCGTTCCTCTGCTGTCCCCTCGGTCGCCATAGTCGTCTCTTCTGCCTGATTGACTGACCGGTTGAGCAGCTGAGCAGTTGACGGGTTGACGTCTTCAGTTCTGACTGATAGCCATCCCTCAGCCACGCCTGCAATAATAATAATTTATTCAAATTGCTTGCATATCGCACGATCTTCAGCTTTTGACCAAGTTATGAACGTTGAAGCTTTGAGAAGGCAGTGCATTTATAACATTATTTTTCGTGCGCTCTAAGCATTGAAATGTCGTAACTCTAAGCTTAAATGTTTTAGTTTATACTTTATAGGACTTATAATTATTAACACTTTTCACCACGTAACGTAATTTAATATTTTCAGAAGACAATTGATTTAATTCGTAACAACAGGCTTTTATCTAAACTTTTTTATATATTAAAATGGAATTGGCTAAGTAATGGAAATTCTATGTTTTGTCAGAGTTTAAAGAGTTTGAATTTTTGTTTAATTCATATATTATATATAATGTATCTTGAGGTATTTTATTAGTTACTTGAGAACTTTTTAATGTGCGGCCCACTTGACGTATGAGCAATGCGCTTATATGCCAACTTTTAGAATCTACACTGATAAGAAAATTGTTCTAAAATCAAGATTTTGGTCTCAGAACTAAGATTTTTGGTCTATAAAATGCTTTGAGAACATAAAATTCTTAAATTAAGAGAACACATCATGATTATAAGAATAAATGTTCTTAAAATTAAAACAAAAAAATAAAAATAAAAATAAATTTTTTTTTATATTAATAATTTTTGTATTTTTAAGTTTAATTTATTGTTTTAGTAATTTTGTAAATGTTATTTTAATTTGTTACGAGTGGGATTCGAACCGCCGCCTACTTCTTCACATAACTGAAGCGGCTTCTCTAACTAGAGCGCCACGGTGCCACCAATTGTTAGATACGAAATATTACCTATTTAATCTTTCCTAACCATTTAAGATTTTTACTTTTATATAAAGAGCTTAAGATTTTTAGATTAATAATCATAGTTTTAGTACTTTAGTCTTAAGATAATCTTATTTTATAAATAAAATATTTAAGACGAATGTTCTTGATTTTAGAAGTTGGTCTTTTTTTTTCAGTGTATTTGATGCAAGTGAGGTTGAGGTGGTTGAAAGTTAGGGAGAGGGGGTTGGAGGTTGGGGGTTGGGCGACAATGCGACTGTTTTTCAAATTAGATTTCAGGTGCTCTGTAAAAGTTTTGGGCAGCTGAATCCGCATACGGTAATTATAAATAGCTTTCTGGGACCGCAGTCACTTGTGCTTTTGCCCACCTTTGTATTAACGCATGTGTGTGTGTGTGTGTGTGTGTGTAAGTGTGTGTGTGTAAGTGTGTGTGTGTACAAATTATTTTACATGCTGTTCAAGTGGCCAAGCGACTGTTTTTAATTAGTTTGCACCGCAATAGCCAGTAGCTTGCTCAGGTATCCTGAACAATACAAGCAGAAGCAGGAGCAGGAGCAAAAGCAGAAGCAGGCTGAGGATGAGTGGATTGAGAGCATATGTGTGTGAGTTGTGTGTATATGTAAGTGTGTCGAATTTAACCCTTTTAATTGAAAACCGCTAGTGACCGAGCTAATATATTTGCTACTTATTAAGTGCTTACCACAAGTTAGTTTTTAAATTTGCTGACGAATAGGCACTAAAGAGAGAATAAGGAAGTAAACTGAAAATATAAATAAAAAACAACAAGAAAAGAAATCGGCTAAGAAAATGTGAAATATATACTTGTATATATACCTATTTGTATAAGTTTGTTTCTGAAAAACTTTCGATTTTATTGTTCAATCGCGATGAAATTTGCAAAACAAACCAGAAATATTGCATATATAAGCAATGCCAAAACTCAAGGATTTAATATTAAATTGGACATTGGTCTTTTAATCTCTGCTAGTATTTATACTTATGTTTTAAGTTAAATAATCTGAAGAGACCCTCAGAAGATATGTTTACATGTCCTCACCTCGGTCTCTTGGTGTTACTCCCTTTCCAATTGATCTTAATGTTACTGTAACATTAGCAACACTGTTAAACACAAGTTGGGGCAACGGCAAATTCGCCGTCATTATTGAGTAAACGGGTAGAGATGGTCATCAGGTCTCTATAATGTCACGTCTTGAGTATCCGCAGCAATGTCTTCGTTTTGGTTTCGTTTTCAACACCCATTAGAAAGATAGAGGGAAACAGAGAGGGAGAGAGAGAGAGAGAGAGACATAGGAGAAGTAAAAAACAGTTGGAAGTGGAGAGATACATCTTCACAGCGTCATCATGAGTCAAACACATTTCGGTTTGTTCATCATCGCTTTTCACTTCCTTTCGCCACTTAATTTTAGTTTTATTATCATACTTTTTGTGGGCAATAAAATTAACCCAAAAAATACAAAGCGAAATGAAAAACATGAAAAACAACAACAGCAAGCGCGCAAAATTACAATGCGTTGCCACAACGGTTCTTCAATGTGTGGCATCAATCAGAGACAGGGACAGGGACAGGACCAGAGACAGAGACAGAGACAGGGACAGAGACAGAGACTGCCCTACCCAGAGTAATGGTGGGAGGGGCCGATTCCGATTCTTAACTGGGACAGCAGTCAACACCTCATGCCGTGATAATAAACCATCAATAATGATGCCGCTCGGTAGCGGACGCGTTATTCGACTGCGCAGAGAAATCGTCAGCGAAATCACCACAGAATCGGAGTCGGAATCGGAATTGAAATCGGAGTCGAATTTGGACTTCAAGTCCAAGTCGAACTTGGTCAAAACAAAGCCAAAGCCAAATGAAGCGTGGCAAATGCGACGTTTCATTTTCTATAGATAATAACTACTCATATCAAAATCGGGCGGCTATGCAACATGTGCTTCCCCTCCCAACTTCCCCCCTCTAAAGTCTACAATGCGTCGTGGCAGCGGAAGACAAACAATTTCTTGGAATTGATTTCTTGCGGTTTTTGTGGAGTGTAGCCCTAAAAATGCCAGCCAAAAGGCACTCAACGAGTTACCCAGGCCGCTGGAGGAAGGATGAGTGGCATGAGGGGGCAAGGGGAGCAGAAGATTCATTCCTTTCGAGGAATTTTAGAGCGTAAGCCTGATGACACTTGGAGTTTGCCCGTCAGTGGCACTGGAAGTGCCATATTGCATGTGGTTAGAACAACCAGATTTGTCAGCTGAAACGTTATCGATAGCTGATATTCGATAGCTTAAATGCTACCACATGAGAGCACTATGAATAGGCACAGGTAATGGAGGAATATAAGATCCGAAAATGCTAAGATTGTAATGGTAAAAGTTTGAAATAAATTTATTCAAGGTTAAGAATGGATATTGGCTTGTTATTGTCGCAGTTACAGAATCTATTTACGCGTAATTTTGAGTGCTGTCTTTAAAAATAATACATCCCGAAATAAATCCAAATCATGCTCAAAATGACAATCCGCTTGAAAATTGGTTTATTTTTTGACGAGGTTATGAGAGATCAAAGTTATTGAAAAAATTTATGGAAAATTGGATGATAGATGGCTTAGATTTGAAAAAATATCAACTTATCTAGATGATTAAAATTAAAATGCAGAATCAATTTAGAGGCCAATTTATGATCAAAATGACATTCCGCTTGAAAATCGGTTAATTTTTGATAAAGTTATGAGAGATCAAAGTTATTGAAAAAATGTCAAGGGGTATGTATGGAAAATTGGATGATAGATGGCTTAGAATCGAAAAAATATCAAATTTTCTAGATGATAAAAATTTAAATGCAGAATCAATTAAGAGGCCAAATCATGATCAAAATGACATTCCGCTTGAAAATCGGTTAATTTTTGATGAAGTTATGAGAGATCAAAGTTATTGAAAAAATGTCAAGGGGTATGTATGGAAAATTGGATGATAGATGGCTTAGAATCGAAAAAATATCAAATTTTCTAGATTATAAAAATTTAAATGCAGACTTTATTTAGAGGCCAATTTATGATCAAAATGACATTCCGCTTGAAAATCGGTTTATTTTTGATAAAGTTATGAGAGATCAAAATTATTGAAAAAATGTCAAGGGGTATGTATGGAAAATTTTATGATAGATGGCTTAGAATCGAAAAAATATAAAATTTTCTAGATGATAATAATTTAAATGCAGAATCAATTTAGAGGCAAATTCATGATCAAAATGACATTCCGCTTGAAAATCGGTTAATTTTTGATGAAGTTATGAGAGATCAAAGTTACTAAAAAAATATCAAGGGGTATGTATGGAAAATTGGATGATAGATGGCTTAGAATAGAAAAAAATCCAATTTTCTAGATGATAAAAATTTAAAAGCAGAGTCAATTTTGAGGCCGAATCATGAGTAAAATGACATTCCGCTTGAAAATCGGTTAATTTTTGATAAAGTTATGAGAGATCAAAGTTATTGAAAAAATGTCAAGGGATGATAGATGGCTTAGAATCGAAAAAATATAAAATTTTCTAGATGATAATAATTTAAATGCGGAATCAATTTACAGGCAAATTCATGAGTAAAATGACATTCCGCTTGAAAATCGGTTAATTTTTGATAAAGTTATGAGAGATCAAAGTTATTGAAAAAATGTCAAGGGGTATGTATGGAAAATTGGATGATAGATGGCTTAGAATCGAAAAAATATCAAATTTTCTAGATGATAAAAATTTAAATGCAGAGTCAATTTTGAGGCCGAATCATGAGTAAAATGACATTCCGCTTGAAAATCGGTTAATTTTTGATAAAGTTATGAGAGATCAAAGTTATTGAAAAAATGTCATGTATGGAAAATTGGATGATAGATGGCTTAGAATCGAAAAAATATCAAATTTTCTAGATGATAAAAATTTAAATGCAGAGTCAATTTTGAGGCCGAATCATGAGTAAAATGACATTCCGCTTGAAAATCGGTTAATTTTTGATAAAGTTATGAGAGATCAAAATTATTGAAAAAATGTCAAGGGGTATGTATGGAAAATTGGATGATAGATGGCTTAGAATCGAAAAAATATCAAATTTTGTAGATGATTAAAATTTAAATGCAGACTTAATTTAGAGGCCAAATCATGATAAAAATTACATTCCGCTCAAGAATCGGTTTATTTTTGATGAAGTTATGAGGTATCAAAGTTACTAAAAATATGTATGTATGGAAAATTGGACGATCGATGGCTAAGTATCGAATAAACATTCGATTTATTCGGACATTCTTGCTGTATGTATTCGTATTGCTAATCGCCTCTCGCACTCTTTGTGTTACTTTCGTCACTAGCGCGGACTGCCGTCCTTAATGATATTGAAATGTGCAGACTCTAATAATATATGAATAGATCTTTTAAGTGTCTAATGGCAATTGTTTAGAGAGTCAGTTTGTTGCATCCACATGGCTAATGGCAAATGGCAAAAAGCCGTCAATCAATCAGGTCTCACTGTGGTCGGCACAACAGATTCGCTGACAGAACCAAAAACTCCCATACAACTGATTTTTCTCACAATAATTTGTAGTGGTCGCTAGATTTAGTTTTTGCCACAAAGACACCTGTGTGCACGGCCCAGTTAGTTGCAGACAAGCGGCCAAATATGAGACTCGACTGCAACAATAGCAACAACAACATCAACAGTTCCAGCAGCTCCATTGCTGGCCATAAATCTGTAGACAACTTTCCAGTTGAGTGCTTAACAATTTTCAACACGCGCAGGCTACAAAAGAGTCAGCCACACCTGAAGCTGAAGCTGCAGTTGAAGCTGAAGTTGAATCTGTGGCTGAAGCTAAAGCTGAAGCTGAAACTAAGGCTGTCAGCTGGCGGCTGGAATGGATGGGGACGTGGAACCATGGGAACGCCAGTGCTGAACGTTAAACGGCCTACGCTCCAGAGACACCGCCAGTGTTCCTGCTCCCTCCTTTTTCCTTCCTCCTCTCTCCTCCCTCTACCCGCTGTTCACTCCATCGAATACACTGTGATAATGTGTAATAGTTCTATTAGTCGCATGTTGGCGCGTCTCTGGTTACAGCTAATCTCTGACTACCAACTTTGGTCTGCTGTCATGAGAACCAAGAACCGGCCGGAACGCAAAAAAACTTTGGCCTGAATAGTTAAGCAGTTGAGTAGTTGAGCTGACCAGTTGAGCAACAGCAACAGCAGTTGAGCAGTTGAACAGTTGGAAGCAGCCGCCAATTGGTGGCGCCTCAACGGTTGCCGTTGGTTGCCCAATTTGGTGCGCACGCTGAACCGGTTCGATCTCGTAAACTTTATGGCACATTGGCTGTTGTCCAATTAAAACGGAAATATTTTCGACTGCTTTTCATTTAATTATCTATTCCTCTACCTGCTTAACTGACTATCTATCTAAATATCCATAGATCTATCTTTTTATCTGTCTCTCTAACTGTCTATCTCTCTATCTGCCTTGATAGCCACCAGATGCTGTTTAATAACTTTATGCTCGAGACTTTACGAGCGTTGCCGCCCTTTTTGAAATCCGTTAACGTCTTCAAGATGACCCCACATCCGTCTTTTGGGTGAATTTTATGGCACCTGCTCGGAATCACTGCAGACCTCAAAATATTTTATTATAGATTACAGACATCTTAAATTCCTATAGAAATATGAATAGAGTTGTCGCTCCGTTTTACGGCCAATTTATGGCAGTCTTGAATCCACCCCATAAAACTGTCAAATAGTCCACAAATGAAATGCATTTGACAAACGATCCACTAAAAACTCTGTGATTGTCCAATTTCAAGTTCGTAGTTCTCAATGCATTCTCAACTCAAGTCATCTATGGATTGGACACGCGCCTCGACATTCAGCGAATTATGCACCTCATTGGGACAGGAAACGGCTTGAAAATGTTTTTATTTTTTTGTTGAAACTCTTTCTTTTCAATGGATTCTGAAGCATTTTCGGCTCACAATCGATAAAGTCAGTAGCTGGTAGAATCTTTGAGAGAAATCAAACCAAGAACAGAAAATAATGATAACAATGCAATTATATTTAATACGAGAATATATATATTTTATTTAGCTAGCTATATTGTGAAGCTCATTTGAACTGATTGAACATTCTTAACTTATTTTATAAGTCAATTCAGGTTTAGTTGGGTTTTGCACTAAAAGCTAAAAATATTTATAAAAAAAAAAAAAAAAAAAAAAAAAACAGATTATTCTATTATCCCATATACATATTAAGAAATTTTATATTTTGAATCCATAAAACCTTTTTGTACTTCTTAATCAAGAGCTGTAATTTATAGGTGCTAGAATTTACTATTTTATAATTAATTGATTGGATTGAAATAGGAAAGAGATGAGCGGAGTATACAAATTGAAATTCACATATTGAAATGCATAATAAATTGGCATATTTGCCAAACAACAAGATTTGTTTATGTTTAATTAGATTAAGTGAGTTTTCATAAATACTTTGATTGTTCTTCTGCTAAATTGAGTTCAGTATACTCCCAGTAAAGCAGCATATTTTTAATCAACAATTCCGCAACAACAAAGATCCCGTACATGAAGGAGGCCCCTGTTTGGGGTACCGTGGTTCGTTATTAGTTAAATGACTTGTTTACACTATTGTTATGCTCGTATTGTGCTCGAGGTTGCCTTTTAATTTGCATGCTTATTCATTCAAATCCAGCAGCATCAACAATGAATTTTTTGCCCTCCCCTCATTTCAATTGAATAGCGCACCCACACAATTTCCAACTCTTTCTTTGAGTCTCTCTACCTCTCTGTCTCTCTTTAATCCCTGCCTAATTCATTCATCTGCTCATTGCCTTTCATTGATCTCTTTGTCTGTCTTCTTTTGTTTAGCGTTATTGCTGCTGCCACGCCTTCTGCGCCCCTTTCGAGCCACCCGCCCACAACTCGAATGATTTTCAAACTCGCACAAATGTTAACATTCTCAGTTCTTCAGATCCTGATGAGATCGACACACATTCGACGGATTATTTTTGACTGGCGCCAGTCATCTCCTTTCCCTTTCCCTGCCCCTTCCATAACCCCGTCTCCTACCACTGCTGCAACAGCAACAGCTTCATCTCTAATTATTCAATGTAATTAAGTTGATTGCGTTGTAATTGTGCCAGCAATTTATGCCCAATTGCCAGTCCGTTGGCTCCATTTCTTCCTCTCTCTCTCTCTCCTCGTCCGTATTTGCTCCCTTCAGTAACCCCCTTTTTTCGGGTTCCTTTGGCCTTGGAATTAATTGCCACATCTGTGGCATTTTGACAATATAATGAAGCCAACTCATTGTCCACTTTCTAACGCATTTTAACTAGTTCAATATGTGATTTCAATATTTAATGTTAATCAAAAGTTCAGTCAGAATTTGGGGCCCAAAAATTATTAAATGTGCTTACAAGTAATTTATTGGTAACATATTTTATGCATACACTTCTTAAATAGATTCTATTGAAATTAGTCTTAGCCAGTTTGGATGTGCTTATTTAGCTGCACAATTAACATAGTTTAACTCAAGCAAAAATTTAAGTTTGAGGGTATTAGTCTATCGGTTTTTATTTGCGATTTCTCTTATTATAATTTTTTTTCTTTCGTATTTCTTGTGGCTTTGATGTATTTTTGCTCTCTCATCAAAGTCATCTGGCTAAGCATCAACAGCATCATCATCTTCTTCATCATTATCATTGTGATCATTATCATGTGCATGGCCATCAAAGGCGGAAGCGTTTAATGAACATTAGACATCGACAACAATCGCACAACAAGCAAATTGTTGTTGAAAAATAAACAAATAAATAAAATTTTCAAAGTGGCAAAAGTAGAATTGCCGCTTAGCCAACAATTTATTAACCAACAGTTTTTGGCCAACAATAGGAACAGCGACAATAACAACGACAACAACAACAATAACAACAACAACTATGGCAAATACAGTAGCCACCCTCTTAGAAGAGTTCAGTTGACGTTTTAAGCCGACAGGCGACATGCACAAAATCCGCTCAAACCCCCGAGAAGACCACCTCCTCCTTCACCCCTGCAAGTGCTTCACCCATGACTCATTCCAATTTAAATCGCTGGCCTAAGCTTAAGCACAGATTAGTTAGTATGTGTGAGTACAGACACACGAGTGTGTGTGTGCGTGTGAGTATCGTAAATAAAAATGTGTACAATGCAGAGCAATTGAATACAGAATATGAAATATGTTGAAAAATATTGAAGTTGAAATGAGAGCAGAAAAATAACTGAAAACAGAACTGCGAATGGTCACATAGATAAGAGTTGGAAAAGCTGCTGCTTATAGTGGTATTAAATGGAAAGCTGTCCAAAAGTTCCAATTTGTATACTCATAATGAAAACCGAACGTGGTTTGTGTTTGTAACAGTCAATTTTAAATTGTTTGCTGATTATTATTATCAAATTTATTGAAATATGACAAAAAATTCTCTTGAAATGCTTGACAAATTGTACATATTAATACATTAATACCTGAAATAATAAACATTTCGATCATTTTAATTTTAGCTGGAATTCCATAACATTATATAGAAATTATAAAAATAAACAGATCAAATTAATATTGCTTATAAACAGTAAATACTCTTAATGCATGCTAAATACTATTCAGAAGCTTTCTAAAACTTTGCGAGATATAATATTTCGACTATAGAGAGCATCTTTAATCATTTTGGCAATTTTTTAATACCCTGTAGACATAAAATTAGATGAAAGGTATACTCAAAATGCAAACATTACTAAATAAGAAAAAAGTATTGAATACCCAACTAGATACATACGTGTATATAAAGATCAGTCTAATTAAAAATATGTGAGCTCCTCTTTTTAATGCTGTCAAACTTTAAGTCCCAGTCGACAGAAATCATAGAGAGAATAAAGACAACTTCTCCCAATTATGGTTTTAAAAGTATTTTAAATATCAACTCTGCCACAGGGTATCTCTTAGTCGCACACGGCCATTACGCACTCCCCAGCGTGAGGTTTTTTCGACAATTTCCAAGACTTTGGAATTAATTCTTCTAAATACGCTGAAGTATAAGCAAACTTATTGTATTGCTGTTTTGTTTTGTTGGTCTACAAAACTAAAGACTTTCAAGCCCATAAATTTGTTATACAAAAGGCCCGAGCAATCAAAACAAAACGCACGGCCAAAAGCGGATACTTGGACTTGGTTATTGGAGGTTGGCTGTTGACGGTTGATGTTTGTCGCCGCGGGAAACTAATTTGAATATTGATATGATTCCGATATTGTTTTCGGGGGCTCCTAACCCGTCGCATAATTAACGCAAAAAATTAGCGCGCGTGTTAAACGCGTGCGCAGAACAAGTTCGTCGTGTGTTTCTTTTGTATGTTAGTCGGATAACTCTGTAGGAGTATCTTGTATCTACATAACATAGATGCGACTGAAAGCAACAGAGCAACAGTCTACTTGATCTTCACTTACCATGTTACCATGTTACCATGTTACCATGTCGTCAGTTCGACAATTTCGCATTAATTTGCTGTCAATTTGTGATATATTTAGCTTCACAAGCGAATATGCTCGACAAGCAGATACCCAACAACAATACAAGTCTTACATGTATTTCACTTTATGAGCTATATTCTTAAGTTTTAAAAAAATGTTATTAGTGTAGGGTATCTAATAGCTTAGAGCAACGTAAGCTCTTAGATTATTCAAAATAATCAAATTTTTCAAAATTTTTCAACTTCTTTCTTATACTTTTTTGATTACAGGATATTACATTAGAATTATTCAGTGACTGTAATCATTATAAGTTTTATTATACTATTAAACTCAAGAAATAATCATTATTCTATGAGTTTTATTATTTTACTTATGATTACTTATGATCAAAAAAATAAAACACAGAAATAATCTTTATTTTTGAGCAAAAAAATAAAACTCATAGAATAATGATTATATCTTGATTAATAAAGCTCCAATCGAAAATAATAATCATGCTATAAGCTTATGATAATTATAATAATAATGATTTTTCCTGAGCTTTATTTTGCTAAAATTTAATGATTATTTCTTGAGTAAAATAATAAGAATCATAAATCTTAAGATCATGGGGAAATTGCATAGATTACCCTTTTTTCATTTAAAAAAAAAAAAACAAAATAATAATTAATTACTGTCCCTGGAATTAATTAATGTGGTTAGTTTAAAATTATTGTGCAACAGATTCAAAAAACCTTATAAGTGAAGGATATCTGATAGTTTATACAATCTAAGTTTTAAGATAGTAGCTATCTTTTGTGCTTTTCACGATTACAGGGTATATGAGCAATATAAGTCATCTATTTGATAGAGCCTGAAGTGTTCAGTCTTCGGGCTTAAATCTTTGGCTTTCAGTCTTCAGTTATCGGCTTTCAGTCGACAGCGATTTATGTGGGGCACTCAGATTACGAATGCCAGGTAAATATGTAAATCAAATCTATTTAAATGCCAGCGATACGCTTCAGATATACACGTATATAACACGTACACGGTGTAACTCCATTTCGAGTCGCAATCATTGTCTTTTGTGAAATTCTCATTAAAAGATAAGCAAACTACAAGCTCGATAATATTTAAATCATAATTTATGGCCAGGGCCACGTGTGACTCGAAATCGAATCGAATTTGTTGAACTCATTCAACAGACAAATTCTATCAAAGAGAATCACAGATACTTTTTTGATTTTATAATAGAATCGCGAAATAAAAGAAAACCATATTTCGCACAGTGACAGAATAAATATTCAATGACGGAAATTCCAAAAAAAAAATAAAAATAAATAAAAAATATAAGAAAGAATAAAATAAGCTTAGTCAGAGTCTTGCCTTGGCCCATAAAACTGTGCGGATCTTTGGCTCATTTGGCGATAGTACGAGTATTTGTTGGCTTTGTGTTTGGCTCTTTGGACTGGGGCCAACATAAGTATATACATAATCTGTGCCCCTTGGTGACGTCGTAGTTAACACACACCCAAACGCCTTAAGCTTTTTCCCACGCCCAGCTGGCCAGCAAATCAAAAAGCCAAAAGACAACACACAAAACAAAACAAATATGCTTATAAAAGCAAAAAGAAACTCAAATTATAACTGCGCACAGGAAGTTGTGATTAAATGTTGTTGTCTGTTTTTGCGTTGATATACGCATGGCATTAGTATGCACTCATACTCTCTCATAGAGATCTGAATATCTGTATATATGTATATATTTCATTTCATATCTCTGAACACTTGAGATGAAGATCTGAAAAAAAATATCTGGAATTTTGAAATGATTACCTGGCTGTTAACGCCGTCGTCAACTTTCAAAATTGCCCCCAAAAATGCCATTAACATTTTCCACACGCTGAGGTGAAGGATAAACAAGGCGCTGGTGGGAGGGAAAAGGGTAAATTACGCCAGCAACAATAAAAAAGATTGCGCACTCGTTTAATTAGAAAGCGCAAACTTGCAGCTCTCATTCGAAGTCAAAGTCGAAGTCGAGGGCGAAGGCGTCTGTTTGAGCTACAGCTGCAGAAGATGGCGAAATGGAAACGGAAGCGGAAGCAACAACAAGGTGCAAAAATGGCGGTGGCTTCCGTTAAGAGTGTGCAGAGCGAATCAAGGGAAAGCAAGAAGCGGAAATAGTTTTTTAGACTGATTAGAGGTTTGCCTCATACTGCTATACTTAAAACATTTTTTATTTTGGGCAAGGCATGTGGCATGTGGCATGTGACAGGGGGCAACTTCCAGTAGACAGCAGCCGCAGCTCATTTGCAAAATTGAAACATTGCAGTTAATTTAACTAGCAAAATATCTAAATTTCTCCATCTTAGTTACTGCCGGGCTTGTTAAACTAAAGCTCAACTTAAACAACATTTTTTGATTGAGCGCACTAAATATTAACCGATACTAAAAAAAGTTTAAAGTACTTTTATGTCTAATGGCTGTTATACTGCTGAATCAAGTGTAAAGTAAGGAATTATAATAAAACAAGAAATGAATATTAAAATTAAATATTAAAGACATTATATTTAATTTCTTTTTTGTATTTACTTTTAAAATAAATGTGCTTTAATTTATTATTATATATACCATATATATATATGAGTTTTGTGAACATTACTTATTGCATCAATCTTTTCTTATCTAAATCAAGTATGAAGTGCTTAAAAAACTTATTTATTTGCTTCTCTCATTATTCTCTTAACATTCACAAACTCATATTTATTTATTTATAATTTAAATACTTTTAAAGTACATTTCTTCCTATAACTTGCTGTACATTTCAAAATTGTCTATTTATTAAACTGTTAATAAAATTATAATTTCTCTTAAAATACATTAATTTGGTTTTAATTGAATGCCTGTTAAAACGAATTCTATTCATTTATATCCAAGTTACTAATTTATTTTTATGTTTCACACTCAAGACGAGTGTTATTTGTGGGGTTTTTTCATTTAGCATATCAAATTTAGTCCATTTCACACTTAATTTAAAATTTTATCATATCAAATCTTTTTAGCGAATATTAAGTATAATTTTCGTCGTTCATTTAAGACTTTCATTTTGTTGTTCTGTAAGCAATTGATTTGATTGCTGTTTCTTGGCCGATTCACAATATTATTCATTCCGTTAGCTAAATAATTTAGTATACTTGTATATTTGACTTAGTTTAATGACTGTTTTTCATTTAATTTCAATAACTTTCCCCCTGCTTTTTCAACTCTTCGAGTTTGCCGTTTTTCCGTTGGCCTTGTCATCGCTGCTTGGCTGCTTGGCTGATTTTCATTTTCATTTTCAAATATTACAGACAAACTTGACATAATTTTCGCTGCAGGGCTATCTTCCTCCTTCTGCCCTCCGCATAGTCTTCTTTCTCTAAACCAACGAAATGTGGTCAAAAAATAAATGTTAAAGAGCATTTCCAGCATTTACGAAAATGATTGATTAATTGACTTGAAATAATGAACGAGTCGCAGTCAGAGTTTCAGTTTCAGTTTGAATTTAAGTTTGAGTTTGAGTTTGAGTTGGAGTTTGACTTCAAGTCTGATGATTACTATGGTGATGAGCAGTTGCTGTGTTCTGCTGTTGTTAGTGCTATCAAATGGCTATTTAAATACAACAACAACTCAAATAATGATTACATGACATAAGAACAACAACAACGACAATCTAAGCGACAGTCAAACGCTTGCGGCCCTTCAACCAACTCGTATTCCCAATCGACCAATCTCCCAATCGCCCAATCTCCCAATCCGTATACCAAACAGAGTGCCACAAAGATACTTTAAAGACAGAACGAGAAGGGTAAGGAGAGGGAAGCTCAATCAAGAGGCCAGTTAGTCCATTCCATCAAGAAGTGAAGCCGTCAACCAGTTGAACAGACGACAGCAGAGCCCGCGGCTCAATTCTAAACTCATTGGTCTAATATTATCAGAAAACGGCTACTACTCGTAAATTAGAGACTCGCAGCTTTTCAGCTATGCGCGAGGGCAGTTCCATAAATGAGTACAACTTTGTTTAGCCAATGGCTATAGTTCTTGGTAAATAATCTCAAACGATTTAAGCATGCATATGTCTGAATAAACAGCAGGAATTAAGCGGAAAGATGAAGAAAATCATTTATAAATATTAAAATCATCAATAAATATTGCAACTAAATTCGTAGCTCAATTTATATAAATATTTAATATTGTAGACAGCGAAACAGAATGAGTCTAATTAAAATAAATATTTCATAAATTCGTAGCTTGTAAAAATTCCCTTTTTTTCTTAGATTCAGAATTAATATATTATAATATTCTATAAATTCTATAGAAATGAAAGCTTAGGAGCAGGTTGAGCAGCACCTATAATTGTTCTAAGTTCTTTTTGAATAGTTTTCGATAAGAACGAAGTTAATTATCCATAAATTTGCAGCTACAATATTTGTGTTTGGATCTATTCCATGTTCTATTCAATTTTAGTCCATTCTCGGAAAATTGCTTGCGTTGTTTTTCTTTTTTTTTGACTGTTGAATTGGTTAAACACATTTAACGCTTGGCTTTAATGCGCCAATTGTTTGCGCATATCGTCGAACAAATGACGGGCCATATTTTGCGGGTGGCGTCTCGTATTTGTTCTATGATTAAAAATAAATAAAACATTACGAGCACTGGCGCACAAAACTATTAAAAGTGAGAAGAGGAGAAGAGGAGAAGAGAAGAAGAGGGGACTCGTTAAGCAGAGAGGGAGGAGAACTATTACAACTCGCAGCTACTCCACAGTCCAGAGAGTTGCCCATAAACATTTTGCGGTGCAATGATGTATGGACATATGGTTTGAGTATGAGTTGTTCTTGTTGTTGTTGTTCTTGTTGTTGTTATTGTTATGCGGGGGGTCTGATTTGATGTGTTGGTAGGGACGAAAGGATAAAGGGACGAGAGAATGAATGGGAGAAGGGTGTCAAAGGCAGGTGGTGGGGAAAGCGGATGTGAGAGCTTTGGGGCTGCACAGCAGGTGCTTAAATGGCGCATAGTTAACGGGGCACCGGAACAACAACGAACAGCGAACAATTGGCAGGCAGCGGGCGGCATTCTGGGAGCAGCGGGGGCCAAGGATAATAAATTTTCGCTTGCTTTACCCAAAAATACAAAGCAGACCACTCCCTTCATCTCTCCACTGTATTTCTCATTCCCTTTGTCGTTATTGTCACAGCCAGCTAGAGTTGTGTATGACCTGTCCCGTTGTGTGTTAATGTCTGTGTGTATAGACCTCTCTCCCCTCCTCCTCCTCCTCCTCCTGCCCAACACACTCCAACCCATCGAACTGTCTGTCACTCTCCCCAGAATTTTTTTGTTGTGTGCAAAAAATGCTTCTGGTCAAAATATATAAATTTGTTCAGGTTAATAGAGTTATTTTAATTTATGTGATTTCATGCGGTTATTCGTGTGGCTTTTGCAAATGCATTACCCATCGTGGTCACTTGCCACGCCCACCCGCTGACTAGCAACCCATACCCTATACACTATACACTATAAACCATAGACACACATACAACATATAAATATAGCAACATACAGTTGGGTTTGCCGCAGCTCTGAGTCTCCTTTTGACCATAAATATGCATAACATAACATTCGGCATAATGGCCATAATAACTTGAATACAACTTGCCATATTGATCATTTTGTTGCTGCCTTTGTTCTTGTTGCCATTAAAGTAATAACAGATTTATTTGGAGCATTCTAGATTTTTTATAGAGATACTGATGGAATTTTCTGTCGTTGTATTTCTTAGTTAAAGCTTAAACAATTTGTAGAAGTGTTTTGGATTTTCCATTTAGGTGATTATGCATAGTTTAGGAATGTTTTTGAATAGGTAAGTAAGGATATCTGAATTGCTGAGCCTTATACAATATTCATGATTATCCTTGTCACTTTGTTTAAAGCAGTGTAGGCTGTTAAATACCTTTTCCGACTTTTGGACCAGGTGACGTATTCATAAATAAATTCAGTCTGACTCCATTAGTTCTCAGTTCTGTTCTCAGATTTGTTCTGAGTAAAAATCAGTGTGATATTTCAAGATAATTTATAATATTTTAATTAAAATATAGCATAAGCCCGGGGAATTTATCTTATTATTGAAAAATTGTTATTATTATTACTTATATTAATAAACTTATGAACGGCATTGAATAGATTTGTCTAAAGTTTTCAACGATTTTAATAGAGAAAATAAAAAAAAGATAAGATTGAAATTATCATGTGTAGCTTATAAATGTGTAGCCTTAGAACTGACTCATCTTTAGTGTTAGAAAACATTCGTAGATTGCAATTTAGATTGAATTTAAAGACTTTCGAGTACTTCATATACTTTAAATCTTTAAATCGAAATAAATACCTATCGAATGCAATTCAGGTTATGGTATATTTTTCTTAAATTCACCAAGACTTCTGCTTTAATTTTCGCTTAGTGTTTCTAACTAACAGTTTCTTCAAGTTTTCTTAATAGTTCCGCCAATCGAGTGGTCTAATACCAATTTTCCTGACTCAAATCGACAGACATTCGCTGTCTCTCTGCCTCTACTCAGTGGAATGTCTGACAGATAGATAGACTGACCCAAGGAAACCCTTGCAGCTGACCCCTCCCCCCCACCCTTCCGCGCGTGCTGAGCCCCATCCGGTTCTGGTCGTTGCCTGACTATTGGTTGCATGCCACAGACAATTTTCTTTTGAATTAAATAATTAATAATATAATTGCTAAGCGTTTGAGAAACCCAAACGTAAAATTCTCACGCTTGTCCAGCAACAAATTTGTTACGTTCTTTTGTATTTCTGTTTCTGTTTCTGTTCCTGTTTTTGTTGTTGTTTTATTTTTTAATATTTATTATAATTGTGCGGACATCTGGTTGGTGCTCGGACTATTTAGGGATATACTTATTCGTCTATTTCGACTATTCGTTTGTCAGACAGACTGTCGATATCCTTAGGTAATCGATAATAATGCGTGCACGTTATTTTTGGCCTTCGTCGTGTTGAACAAATCTAACAAATTGAGTGAGGCAACAAAGTTGACATACTTAACTAGAGGTTGCTAACATGACAACCCACTCTCTCCCCACTCCCTGCTGGTGACACCAGCCCTCTTTCATCTGAACATATGTATGCTCGCGCAGACAGGTGGCGCCACCTAGCGATACGCCCACACTCACAGGTGCCGCTGCCAAAAGTCGCAACTTGAACGCCCACATTTATCATAAAAATGCGTAGAAACTTTGCTGCTGTGGCAACCTCGAATCTTAACTACCCTGTTCAGGAGATGGCAATAAATTGGGAGAGAGTTTTTAATTTTATTCTCTCACTGAGAGACGAACACATATACCCCTTTGTTGCTGCGAGTATAGGGTAACTAACGAGTCAAATTGGCGTGGCAGCAGCTGCCACAGATGCGGCTCAGGTTGCTGGGCAGGATTGTAACTGTGGCCTGTCGTTAGCTGCTTCTCCTACACTGAAAAAAAAGACCAACTTTTAATATCAAGAACAATCATCTTAAATATTTTGTTCTTAAAATAAGATTATTTTAAGACCAAATTACTAAAACTAAGATTATTAATCTAAAAAATCTTAAAATCTTAATATAAGAATAAAAATCTAAAATTGTTAGAAAAGTATAAATAGGTACTATTTCGTATCAAACAAATGATGCCACCGTGGCGCTCTGGTTAGAGAGGCCGCTTCAGTCGTGAAGCAGTAGGCGGCGGTTCGAATCCCACTCGTAACAAATTAAAATAACATTTATAAAATTACTAAAACAGAATAAAATATAAATAAATCAAAATTAAAAAATAAAGAAATATAAATATAAAAAATAATTTTCATTTATTTTATTTTTTGATTTTAATTTTAAGAACATTCATTCTTAAAATAAGAATTTGGTCTTATTTTAAATGTTCTTAAAATCAAGATGTGTTCTCTTAATTCAAGAATTTGATGCTCTCGACGCATTTTTTAGACCAAAAATCTTAGTTCTGAGACCAAAATCTTGATTTTAGATTATTTTTTTTATCAGTGTACTCCTACTCTTACTCCTACTCCGACTTCACCTGTCTCCCCCCCCTCGGTTGGATCGTCGGCTTCTGCTGACGACTGACATTAACAAAGAAACCTGCGCTTCATTTCGATTTCAATTATGCGCAATCATTTTTCAAGTTCAGCAGCGGTTCTCATCCTTGTTCCTACTCCATCACCAACTCCTCCTACCCCAACTCCTTCTCCATTTTCTTCTGCTCCTGCAATCTCATCGACATCAGTTGTTGGCGTTAGCGGCACGCGACAAAAATTAATAATTGAACAGCAGAGCGATGCCATTTGCTAAATTGAAGCCGGCAACGGCAAAGTGGCAAATCAATTTCGTTTCACTTTGATTGTATGCAAATCTTTACTGGGGAACTTCTCAGCGCGCTCCATCTGGACAGAGAGGAGAGGGGGGGGTGCCGCGGAATGCGTTGAGCGGTATGCTATCGCATGTTGCATGCAAATTAAGTGCAACACTTGTTGCTGCCAACGCCATCGTCATCCCCAAGCACATCTCCATCTTCCATCTCCATCTTCCATCTCCCATCCTCATCATCATCATCATCATCATTATCAACATCGTCATCATCATCTTATTCACGGCTGCTGCTGTGGCACAGCTTCTCAGCAGCAAGCGGCAACTTGTAAATATAGTAAAAGAAAAAGGGGGCAACAACTGCAAATTATACTTCAACTCGAAGCTGAGCTTAAACAAACTGCAGGAAAATGCCATCTTTGACTTTTCAGTTGAATTAAATTCAGTTTAGTCCTTGAATTGTTTTTAGAAACTTTCCTACAAGCAAAACATCTGCAATTGATCTAAGCTTTCTCTAAACTTTAATAAAACCCACTTTTTCGGATAAATATGTGACACCAGAAGAAATTTTAATGAATAATTTTTTAATATTAATCAGCAAAAAGCTACAACAATTTTTTTTTTAAATCTAAAAGTAAAAAATACCATCAAAGACCTCGCGCCAAATATATAAAACTCTAATAGAAACATTTTTGGGTTGTTTCTTATCAAGGGTTTTTTGCGCATCAAAAAAAGTCGATTTAGTGAAAGATAAAAAAAGATTAATTGTGTTGCCAAGTGTTATTGGATGAGGAAACTTGTTAACTATTTTTAATGTACCAAAAGTTGATAAGTTTTTATATTGCATTTAGTAAAAAAGTTATCTGACGTTATACAATTTAAGATGATTACAAGTAATTATAAACTGAATCACATATGAATATAATCATTTAATCATAACTTAATTAATTTCTAGACATTTTACTATATTTCTCGCTGAAATGCAATTGAAACAAAACTTATTTAAATTTCCTGCATTATTTATTTAAATGGTAATAAAAAAAGTGAATTTAAAAAGCTCTGAACTTCACTTTGATAACCTAAATCTTAACTATACTTGTAATTAGAACATTTATCGGAGCTTCTCAGTCAGAAATGTTTTGGGAGAGGGTCTTTAATGAAACGTCTCAATCAAGCTCGTTTATTAGATTAGATTAAGCATGATATAAAAGTTATTTTCCGGTTTGTTTAAGTGCGTTTAGTTTGGGTAAGAGGAGGAGCTGCTCTTGAAGTTGTTTCATCTTTCATCTTTCCTAAGAATCTGCAGAGAAAACAAAGTTCTGAAGACCAACAAAACTAACGGCAGTTGCTGTGTTATGAGAGCGCAAAAAGCGCAAAAAGCGCAAATTAAAATTAAAATAAATAGCCATGCGAATGATACGCTCTTAAATAATTTAATTTTTTTATTTATGTTTACTCTTTTGAGCAGCAGCAGCATACGGTCAGCAAACTTTGTCTGCTGGCTTCCGTCGAGCGCTTCTAATTAAGATGAATTAAGCAAAATCATTTCGATTAGACGCAACAGACGGACTGTCGGCTTAGCTAAAAGTTAGGGTCAAAAGAAATGCTGCTAACTGTTCTTCAGCCGTTTGATGATCAGCCGATGGCTGGACCGGCAAAAAAATAAAGAAGCTGAAGCTGTTGTTGTTGTAGTTGTTGTTGTTGTTGTAGTTGTCGCTGGAGATGATGAAGATGACAACGTGGTTGTCGCACAAATGTCGTGGTTCACGCGTTTCTGTTGACATAAACAGACAGAGAACTCCACATTGTTGTGTTGGCAAACGGGAATAGTCGAAGTCTAAGAGGGTTTATGTCCAGCTCAACGAACGGGCATTGTTTTGAATTCCCTACAGGCAAACGAGTCTGTTCGCTATGTAGTAGTATTAATTTTAAGAATTATTTATATTATTTTTTAAAGAATTTTATGAAAACAAAAAAATTTTGATAGTCAATACACTAATTTTAAAAACATGTTTTACCTGCAATTTAATAACTTCTTAAGTTTTCCCAGACTTTTGTACTATTAAATTTTGAACTTGTGTTTTTTTTCATTTCAGGTTTAATTTTAAATATAATTATTTATTTCATAATATTGTTTTAATTTTAATCAACTTTTTTTAGTGAAAAAAAGTTATTACAACTCTTCTGAAATTATGCAATAAATAGAAACATATAGGTTGAATTCAAGTTTAGCTTTAAAAATATCTTTAAAAGTCAGTTTGATTAAGTTAGAGATTGATAGATAGCTCATCACAAAATAAATAACTAAATAAATAATATTAATTTGAAACGAATATGATCTAAGAGTGCATATGTAATAATAAAATTAATTTAAATAATTGGAATTTTATACTCAATACGAAATCTATTTAAAAACACTATATTAAATTATATTTAAATTGAAAAGTTAAATTGAAAACATAATATGTTGTGACATATAATATTTTAATTTGAAAAGTTTCTGCAAAATTTGTATTATTTTTTAGTAAACAATATTACAGTTGTTATGTTTTCTTCATTAATATAATATATGATTTCTAAGCGTGTTTACGCTTCGGCTATTATTTGCTAACATTATTTTTTTTTGCTCATTGTTGTGTGTATTTTAATTAATTAAGATTTATAAGCAGGCATCAGGCAGGCAAGCAGCGGCAATTCAGCGGAAATTTAAATGCAAGACCCAAGACAAGTGGGCTCTCCGTTGTTAGTTGTTGTGCGAAAAATTTCACATAGTCGTTGCTCCCTCATGCCAGAGTACCCCTTGCCACCAAGCACACACTCTAGCTGTTGCCATGTATTTAATTTAATTGAATTTGCGACGACGCCGACGTCTACGTTGACGTCGCTGTCGACGCTGACGACGCTGACGATGATGACGAACTTAACGAGCGAAACGTGGGCCGCTCTTCTCCCCCCACTTGCCCCTGCTAACTCTCCCTTTGTCCCCCCGCTCGTCTCCTTCCGCCAGCAGCTGGCCTTGGCCAACTGGCCAGCAAGGCAGAGAGCATGGCCCAGTGTATGATGGTAGTAGGGTCCGACGAGCCCGGGTACGGGTAATATGATAAAATGATTACACATCCGGCGCAAGTTTTGCACCGAGACATTACTCATACGACACGTTGGCCCGGACTGCGGCGGAAATGTGTTTAGTGTAATCCGGCGGCGACCCTTAAAGCGATATCCATTGCGAGATGTGCGCATCGCGTCTGTCCATTCGCCGTGCCCCTTCTGACCCACGTGCCCCTTCTGACCCACGTGCCCCACCAATGCAATTATGAAAATTTACGAGTTTTTGTTTGAGGCGCCAAGTTTCACTGCAGTTGTTGTTGTCGCTGTTGTTGTTCTTGTTTTACTTGTTGTTGCTGTTGTTGTTGTTGCTACTTCCACTGAATATAATTTACGATGTGCCAAAGTTTGACCTGAAAGCGCAAAGCCAACGAAAGAACAAACAAATTGCCCAACTACATAAAATTGAGTACATCTCAAGGCTCAAAGCTTAAAATTTGATGATGAGCCAAGTCAAAGACGAAGACTATCTCTAACTTTAACAAACTGACTTTTAAAGATATTTTTAAATTCAACCTATATGTTTTTATTAATAAATAATGAAAAATAAATTAATCAGAAAAGTTGTAATAACTTTCTTTCACTAAAATATATTGACGAGATTGAGAAAATCTGTCTCACTGGAAGGAAAATATGAAACTAAGCTTTGAATGCGCATAAATTGGAGATTATGTCCAATCACTTGATATCCTGCTAAAAAATTAACACATAAAGTTAAGCTGTATTTTTTACACATCTTGGACGAACAAATTTTATCATAAGCTACTTTTCATGTTGTTCATTCAATTGATTTCAAAATTATAAATTAGAAAAGTATTTCTATACATTTAACTTTCTAATTTATGCAACATTTCTATCTATTTATTTATCAATATATTGCCGAGATTTTCCACACCATAATTCTAGGTAAAATACAAAATTGTAGAATTTCTTAAGCTATTGTAGTGGCTGCTTTTGTTGTTATTGTTTTTGGTATTCTTATCGCTGTTGTTGTGCGTGCTGTTTGACTGTCATTTAATGCCATAAACTGGCGCCAAATCATTCGCAAGTCTCAATGACACCTGCACGAATTGTCATGTAACACTTTGAATTCAATTTTTTTTTTCTATATCTATTTTTATTTTTGTATTATTTCTTGGGCGAGTGTGTGTGTGTTTGTTTGCTAGCAACGGGTTTTGTGCGTCTTTATGATTTGAAATCGGGCAGCGAAATCAAATGGCGACGCTGTGCTGTGCTGTGCCGTTCCATGGACCACGCGGCGTATGCGCAACGCCAGCAGCCAACAGATACGCGAGACACGAAAAAATGTTGGTCGCGTGGGCGTTGCGTCTTCAACGACGTCGACGTCGACGTCGCGATAAAAACCTGCCCCACAACTCTTGGCTATAACTTTGGATTTGTTTTTATTTTATTGCAATAATAACAACAACAACAACAACAAACAGCGACAGCGAAAAACAACAGCAAATGACAGAGAAAAATGCTAATAACAATAACAAAAGCATAAAACGAGAAAACGCACAGCTAAAATTCGATTCGAAACGAAACGAGTTTCTCTCAATATAATAATGCCCTACACAAATCACAAATGGATCCAATAACAATATCATTCAGTTCGTGTGCTCCACATGCCTCTCCAAATCGCCACAACCAAGTTTTTATCGTCAGCTTAAGTTGCCTTTTCTCATGTACATGTTAAGGTTGACGTGATCTTTACTGTTGTCGCGCAGGGATTAAAAAATGATAAGTTGAATGAATGTTTGCAAATATGAACTAGACTGAAATACAATGTTAACAAATAACAAAACTAAGTTAAACCAGAGGTTAAAAGTGAACTGCAACAATCTTAACGTTATTTTTCAAATAGAAAATCTGAAACATTTCATAGGGTATACGCAATTCAGTGTGATTGCATGGAATAATCTGTCTGAGTATTCTGCCTTGTGTTGACCAACTTTTTGAAGCCTCGTGTCCACTTTTTGCGGTTGTTCGGTTCGTTGTTGTTGTTGTTGTTAGTCTTTTCAATGTTTAAATTGTTTAAAATGCTTAATATGAATACAAAATTATAAGCACATTTTATTATGTCGCCAGCTTCAACTTTAATCAAGTCTCTGTCCGTCGTTTTCATATCTCATTCTTTTTTCATTTATTCGATTTTGTTGGCGTTTCTTGGTCGCTTATTTTTATTTATATTTTTCTTTTTTAATATGATTTTTATATATTCTTTGGCGCATTTAATTTAAATTTGGCTTGTGTTCTGCTTATTTACTACCTGATTTTTTTATCGCAGCAAAAACACAACAAAACACATTCAACTGCACTTTTTTATTATTTTTAGTTTTGTCTGTGTTGTGTTTTTGTTTTGCTTTTGCTTTTGGAGTTGTAGGCGCCCCCGAAATCCGTATTTGCTGCCGTTTTTGGTCAAATGTCTGTCATTGAGTTGCTCTGTTGATTTTGGCTTTTTGAATTGAAAATCGACATAAATAATCTACAAGCAATTTGATAAAGAAAATCAATTAATTCATTGTAATCGAATGGAATTTTTGTGTGTTTCTGATTTGTGTCCGCAATTTATGTGCCAAGCCGAGCCGAAGGCGTCAATATCGTGAATGTAGTTGTATCTCCCCGCGAGCCTCTCTGATTTATGATTCTCCAAACATGGTTAGCCATGTCAAATGCGTTAAAGCTGCTCACATGTGGCTCACCAGTAGCCAAATGGGAAGTTTGAGTATATTTTATACACGTAATTTACTTAATTTTATACACATTTTTAAAGGTTTGAAGCTGCTTGGAGTGATTACCAATTAGAAACAATACTCGTAGTACTTTTATATTCCAACCTATGCACATGCTTGTAGTCTAGTCGATCTCAGTTTATTATCTAGGGTATTTCTGCATGCTAAGAAATAAACAATATTTATTTTAAATTTTCATTTGTCAAAAACAGTTGATTAGCCTTATAAGAGGCATCTATATAAGTAGCTCATTGACTTTTTTATGTCCTTTTGTTTTTCACACCTATCTCCTTGTACCCTATATCTCTCTTTTATTGATATTATTCTTCACATTGTTTTCAGACGCCATACTTAAAAAAAGTACAGGGGTCTATTGGGTTTGTTTTAACGAATATGTGCGTAACAGGCAGAAGGAGGCGTGGCAGACCCTATATATTCTTGATCAGCATCAATAGCCAAGTCGATATAGCAATGTCCGTCTGTCCGTCCGTCTGTCTGTCTGTCTGTCCGTCCGTCTGTATAAACACCTAGATCACAGAGACTATAAGAGCTAGAGACACCAAACTTGATATGTAGGTTCCTCTATATTGCAAGCAGATCAAGTTTATTTCAAAATTCGGCCACGCCCCCATTATCGCCCACAAATCGAAAAAAAAAATTGCATATCCAAATTTTGAGAACAATTTAAAAGCTAGTGAAACCAAATTTGGTATGTAGATTCCTCAATATTGCAGGCAGATCCAGTTTTTTTCTTTTTTTAATCGGACCGCTATATCATATAGCGCCCATAGGAACAATCGGTCGAAAATCAAGTTTTAGTATGAAAAACTTTTTTGTTTAATGAGATATCGTAATCAAAGTGATAAAATAAGCATATAACTTAATTTTACATATCCTGTCCAAAGTTGTTTCAAATCGAACCACTATACCATCTAGCTGTCATAGGACCGATCGGACGAAAATCGAGTCTTAGTAAGAAAAACTTTTTTCCATTATTAGTTTTTGCCATAGTAAGTACGGGGTCTCCGACAGTCGAGTATGCTCGACTTTAGCACCGGCCGACTAGTTTAAACTGATTTCAGTTCACGTTGCGCATTCGCCCTGTTGCACGTTTCATAAACAAACTCAATATTTGGTTCCAATTGTTGTTGCAGCTTCTGTTGTCGGTTCTGTTGTTGTTGTTGTTGTTGTTGTAGACCAAACACCATTTGATTTGCGTTTTGATGACGTGCAACAATCTGTTGTACACTTGTCTCCACTTACAATCATTTTGTCCGCAGTTTTTCAGCTGCTAAGGAAGTTAAATGCTAGGAGAGGGTCAGAGCGAGGTCGAGGCAAAGGAAGTAGAAGATGAAGAAGAAGAAGAAGCCGATGAAGACAAAAGTAAAGTTTTTTGGCCACGTCGAAAGTTTGAAGCCATAGTCAAGTTGTCCATCCGTCCGTCCATCTGTCTCGTCGTCCAGGCACTTCACTTGCATTCTAATTAAGCTCCAGATTAATTGTGCACTTCCTTTGTGATGCTGCAACTGCAACTGCAACTACAACTAGCACTCAAATAAAAACTGCTGCTTCCCAAGGTCTCTTGGTATGCGTAGAGGGGTGTAGGGGGTTGGGGAGAGGGGAGAGGGGTGCCGGGTTGTAGCTGATAGCGGTGCTTAAGCGAGTTTAGGTTCAGTCAGCTCGATTATAAAGTTGATGGCTGGCCAAAGGTGCGGCCAACAGAACCGAACTCCAAGTCAAACAGTACAAAACGAGTTCAAGTTATTCAATTGTTGGCAATGTGGACAGACGAAGAGGAAGAATGTTCACACAGTTTAGCAGATAAAGCTTAGTAAATACTTAAGAACTTTGCTGTAACTAGAGAAGCACAAATTACAAAACTCAATGCGACATACCAAGAATATACTTATGATGCTCAGACTCAATCAACTGCATGTTGACAGTGGAGAATGAAGATGAAGATACATATCTGATGATCTGGTAGATTAAACTCAACTCCGAGAACATTTTAAATAGTTCAAAAAAGAACCTATGTATCTCAGATACATTTTAAACTTGTGGTCACAGATACAACTTACAGCCAGTAACTAAGTTCACAAGTATCTTACAGATATTTCCTATGCTAGACAACTGTCAAACTGCAATTATGATTTACGAATAATTATATATTAGATCAAAATTAAATTAAGAACGTAACATTGAGAGTAGATATTACTTAAATTTTAAAATAAGACATTCAACTTAAAGGTCATTGCACTTATCTGTATCTGTAATTGTAATTGAATTGATATTTGAGTGAATTGACAGTTCATTAGACATTGTCAAACTGTCTGATAACCGCAGCACACTTTTCCAGATACAAATCTATCTCAACTATTGCGACACTGCCTGCAATAAAAGCATTTTAATAAATTAAATAAGCTAAGCCACAATATCTTTTAGCCTTTTAAAGCTTTAACGCACAAATCATCTTTAAGATATTCCGATTAAATTTAATTCAAGAATTGCAAACAATATATAAAAGCAGCTCCTTAAAAATAAGGCAAACAATGCAATGTACTTGGCTATGTCTATTTGTGTGTAACATTTGGCATACCAGAGGATTCCCACATATTGTAAACAAACACACACACAAACACACACACATTCACACACTCGTAGATGATGTGCGAGTTGGACTTTAACAAATTGCTGTGCTACTTTAAATGGTACACTAAAATATATCTTAAAGTCATCTTAAAGTGCCATATAAAATATGTGTTGAATATGAGCTTTAAATATTTCACAGCAACAGAAACAACAGCAACAACAACAACAACAACAGCCACTACAATAAAAACCAAAATTATCATCTCTTGGCGTGGCCATAAAATATGTGTCTTCTTTTTGATTATCACAAGAAAAGAAGGCAACAACATCGAGAAAACAATATGATAATGACGATGATGCTTTGACGCCTCTCTCACCTATGTCTTTTCTCTGGCTCTAGGTCTAAGATTGACTTCAAACTTGGTCTTGGATTTTGGGTTTCGGATTTTGGGTTTCGGATTTTGGGTTTCTGGTTCGAGGCACAAATCACAAACCATTTGCATCTTACAGAGTACAGTATTGCAAATGATTTACGATCTGCTTGCCAAATTCGAACGTTGACTAATTTCAAGCGCTCGTCGGTTGTTTTGTTGTCCCCTCACAATTGGTAACATAGCAAATTGTCGCCCAGTTAGCGGCAGCTAAGCACGCGCGCGTTTCCCGCGCGTTTTTAGTCGCGTTGCTTCCAAAAATGGCTAGCAAATTATTTAACGAATTTGTTGTGACTTCTTGTAATTTTTATGTATTGTCATTTAATTTATTTGAATTATTCTGTAGCAGTTTTGTTGTTGTAATATTTTAATTCTAAAATTAATTTTCTAAAATTAAATTTTAATTCTAAACAGATGAAATAAACACATTCAGAATTTGTTTATTATACTACCAAATGGTTCTGTATTCGCTCTATTCAGGTATGTGTATATCTGGAGTAGCTATAGATTGGTTGTGCGAACAATTTGTCTTACACCTTGACGCTGCTTTCAAACCAAAGTCTTATCTCATGGTAGCTGCCTGTCTTGTGCCTTACGCTTACATCATTTGTTATGCTTATGCAAAAATTAAACAACCAAAAAAAGAAGAGAAATACTTGGAAAAAAATGAAAATTTTATCAGAAGACCAACCATAAGCGGGGAGAGGGAAAACTGAAACCGAAACTGAAACTGAAACGCAACCCAAAAAAAGAGCCAAACCCAAAAACCTATTTCGAATTTTCGCACACGCGGGCTTATCAGTAGCTTGTCAGGCTTGCCAAAAATCCCTCCCCCTCCCCTTCCCCTGCCCCCTGTCATGGCACAGCCCATTTTGGTAGCAGCTTTTAGCTGGAAAATGCCTTGCCCCATTGTCTATATGGCTCGAGCTGCAGTTGTACTCGTATTGTATCTCGCATTATAGTTGTTGCTGGTTGCCTGCTGAAGTCACATTTAACCTTTTTGCTTGGTGGCTGCGGCGACGTTTCGAAATTGAAAGTTTGTCGGCTTTTGGCGCCAAAACTGGTTTATGGCAAAAACTGCATCACAATTGCAACTGCGTCCAAAAATCCAATTGGCCGGAGAGCGACCGAACGACCGACCAAACGACCGACCGACCAAACGACCCAACCTCAATTTCTGTTCTGCGGTCTTAGGCTTCGCTTCCATTTCGACTTGGTTTTGTTTTCCAGCGTTTGGCCCACTAATTTTTGTGCACCTCCTGTCAAGGCACAGATACAGCTACAGCTACAGCTACAGCTACAGATACAGATACAGGCATTGTCACTGGCACAGATACAGATACAGATACACAGACACAGACACGGACACAAGTCAAAGCCACTAATTGCCACAGTGGCTGAGGGAGGTAGGGGCGTGGCATGTGGCATGGCTGCTTCCACTCCCAAAACAAAAACAACAACAACAACAGCCGATTTGCAGTTTTTCCACATCTTCGATGCACGTTTGATATTTGCTCAGGTTGCTGGGCAACTTTTTGAGCAGCCAAACCCGAAATTATTTACAACTTTGCGGCGCATACTTTAACCTTTCAACGATGACGCATACACCTGCCAGTCCTTAACCCCCTCCCCTCCTGCAATAAGTATTTAGTAAACTTTTGGGAAGCGACTTCCGAAAAGATTAGAATTTATTTCCGGCTGCGTATTGTTTATCTTGTTCTTGCTTTTGTTCTTGCTTTTGTTTTTGTACTTGTACTTGCATTTATTTTTGTGTTTGTTTCGCATTCTAGCTATTTTCATTGTTGCCGAAACTTTTGCAGAAAACTTTGAGTCTTTGTTTTTGGCTGACCAGCTTCAACATTTACCCTTTGGCCCTTGCCACAGAATGCACAACATTGGTCTTGCCACATTTACATGCAATTTTTCGTTGCCAACAAAATCAAAGCAACTCGTAACAATTATAGAATGTAGTCAGAAAAAGATGGAGAGGAAAACAGAGAGAGAGAGTGAGAGAGAGAGAGAGAGAGAGTTCAGTAAGTGCGAGCGAGAGAAGAAGAGCATTGCAACAGGGTAAAAACTGAGGCTAAGAGCTTCCTCTTCGAGGTGCTATAAATAATTACAAGCAGCTGAAAAGTTTGCACGAAACTATCACCCGACTATGCAGAACTTGGCCAACTCCCTCTTGGGCCTCTGATCTGCTGGTCGAATGCTGTGGTCAGCAGCTTGAACTTGTCTTTGGTTGCCAGCTGAAAACGTGGCCAACAATCTGCGGCACGCCAGCCCTGTCCAACCATTTCATGCATCTCAGCCAGTCGGCTCCCATTTGATAAATTGCTGCTAATGTTTGACTCCAGATGACCAGGCAATCGGACTGCGAGAACAGATACTACTCGAAATATGCTAAACTTACCCGCAACTCGATCAGGTGCGAGTACGTCCCATAAATTCCTTTAAGGCAGGTGCGAAAAAGTGAACAAGACTAATCGCCCAAGACGTCCAAGAAAACTAATCATATATTTGTTGTTTCCATAAGAATTTTTTATTTTATTTTTAAAATTGGCATTAGCATTAGCATTAGCATTAGCATTAGCATTAGCATTAGCATTAGCATTAGCATTAGCATTAGCATTAGCATTAGCATTAGCATTAGCATTAGCATTAGCATTAGCATTAGCATTAGCATTAGCATTAGCATTAGCATTAGCATTAGCATTAGCATTGCATTCAGCATGCATGCATTAGCATCAGCATCAGCATGCATCATTGCATCATTAGCATTAGCGTTAGCGTGCATCAGCATTGCATTGCATTAGCATTAGCATCAGCATTAGCATTTAGCATCAGCATGCATTAGCATCAGCATTAGCATTAGCATTAGCATTAGCTGCATTAGCATCATTGGCATTGCATTAGCATGTTCATCATTAGCATCTGCATTAGCGTTAGCATGGCATTAGCATTGCATCAGCAGCATCAGCGTGCATTGATCAGCGTTGCATCATTAGCATGCATCAGCATCAGCATCAGCATTAGCATTAGCATTAGCATGCATCAGCATCAGCATCATGGCATTAGCATTAGCATCAGCATGCAGCGTTAGCGTGCATTGCATTAGCATTTCAGCATCAGCATTAGCATTGGCATTAGCATTGCATTAGCGTTAGCATCATTAGCATCGCATTAGCATTAGCATTAGCATGCATTAGCATTAGCATTAGCATTAGCATTAGCATTAGCATTAGCATTAGCATTAGCATTAGCATTAGCATTAGCATTAGCATTAGCATTAGCATTATCATTAGCGTTACTGTGAAAACGTTACTTTTTGCTGATAAAAACATTTTGCAGTGTAGCTTAAATATGATAATAACGAATTATAATTTATAATCTTCAGACGGATTTGTTAGCTTTACTTTTTTGTTTTTAGTAATTACATTAATATAGAAATTTACTCATTTATTACATGATAATATATTGTATTAACTATTTTATTGTTTATGTCACAGTTTTTTCGCTCAGTGCATGCATTTAGAGCTGAGCTCGATGCTTGGTTTGTACTATGTATAATTGCGCTTTAATTAACTTGTATTGTTAAAAGCGACGTGTCGCTGACTGTTTGCAACTGCAACTGTATTTCAACCCCTTTGCCCCACCCCGCCCCTCCACGTTCCTCCCCACACGCCTTTGAGCTCTCAATCTGCTTGATTCTTGTTGCGGCTGAAGAAAATACACTGTCCGCTGGAGAAATGTTTGTGTTTGAGTTTGTTGTGTGTGTTTGTGTTTTTTGTTTGCTTAAAAGTGTTGCTCTCGGCAGCTGTGTGAGTGTGCGTGTGTGTGAGTGTGTGAGTGTGCGTGTGTGTGAGTGTGTGTGTTTGGTGTTGTTTTGAATGCCAACTCAAACAGTCAAGTGTCGTGCAGTGAACTGTCAATAGAGTGTACAACATTTTTTTTCCTTTCTTTCACATCTCTTCATACAAATGCTGGCAAATAGAATGAAGTTGTTGTTGTTGTTGCTGTTGTCGTAGATGAAGCAGACAAACAAAGCGCCAAGCACACAGCTTCCTCAGTTCCCTCAGTTACCGCTTCCCCTCCCCCACAGCAACAACATGCGGAACAGCAGCTTCAGAGTGAGTGACAACTTCGTCTAGCACCTTGGCCAGCCAACGCTAATGAGTCCTGAGTCCTGAATCCTGCTGTCCCCAGTCCCGACTCCTGACTCCCAAGTCCTTCTTGATGCCAACAACAACTTCCTGCTTCGGCTGGGCTTTTGTTGCTGCTGCTGCCACATTGATGCACCCCTTTTGCTGACTAATCCATTTCATTGAGAACTTATCTCAGCATCTAGCTATCTCTCACTTTCCATCTCTCTCCCAGTCTCTCTCTCTCTCGCTCCTTATGAACTGAAAACTGGCTTCATACCTCTTGTGACTGCTGTGATTTATTTTATGAATGAACTCACATTTCATTCATTCAGTGGAGTCCGTGGAGTCAGAGTCTGTGGTAAATACTACGCCCGTACTACGCTACAGGTTCAGCTAGATCCTGCCACCAGGACATGCAACGGCATGCGCCTATTATGAGTGCCATGCCACAAGGATATGCTTCCGTCTTTGGCCCAAATAGAATGCTGACGTCGCTGTCGTTGTTGTCGTTATCCTGGCTGCCAATTAAAATGCCACCGCCAGGCAAATATGTGTCTCTGTGTGTGTGCCTGTGTGTGTGTGTTTGTGTTTGTGTAGATTCTGGGGGCGTGGCTGGCCGCCCATAGCCGACAGGCTGTCTAGCGCAATTCGCCTCACCCGCTGCGAGGCGACCCCTTTACTGACGCTAAATCAAGCGTGCTTTGCATTTTTCTGAGTACTGGCAAAATCAGCGGCAGAGGCAGAGGCAGAGGCTGAGGCAGCGGAGTCATCAGAGGCAGCCACATCCTTGCAGCGTCCTCCTGGCATGCTCCTCACAGTATTCTGGCAGGCGGGCTTTTCTTTTCTTTAAGCTTCACAAATTACACTCTGCTACAGCTGACTTGCAATTAAAACCATCTTGTAATATAACTAGTCGGAAAGGCTATAGGCGAGATTCCGACCATCGGATACCCGTTACTTACTTCAATATATATAAAAGTACTTTAAAGTAATTACTTGTATTACTTTGAAAACATTAAATCGCTATAGCTGTCGTTCTATTGGTCCGATCTTGATGGAAATCAGTGGGTTAAAAGAAAGTACTAATAAGAATCGTTAGTTACCACAAAAAACATATTATGCTTAAAACTGTAGGTGTGGTGGCTTTTCGCGATTTGCGGGGGCGGAGGGGGGCGTGGCTTAAATTTTAAACAAACTTGATTTGCGTGGGGTCCTAAGAAATCTGTGTGCCAAATTTGGTTGCTCTATTTCTTATGGTTTCTGAGATCTAGGCGCTCACACAGACGAACAGACGGACAAACGGACGGACGGACAGACGGATATGGCTTTATCGACTCGGCTGTTGATGCTGATCGAGTATATATATACTTTATGAGGTCGAAGATGTCTCCTTCTCCTTCTTACATACATTCCAAAGAACACAATATACCATTTTACTTGTTTTTTAAGTAACGGGAATAATTATCGAGTTTTTTTTATCGATTTATAAAACAAAGTTGTCATTTGCTTTAATGTTACTTCTATTTTTATTTATTCATGTACTAAACTTAATATCGTACGTCACAAAATTGGATAACAAAAAATATGGGGGCATGAAAGGATTTTCGTCACTAGACTTTTACCTCGTAAAGAGCTCTAATACAATCTTCAAATACTGTTTACATAATTTCGAAATAATAACTAAGCCCTTTCGACCCCAACGAAATTTCGGCTGTTTGACAGATAACTGTGAGTGTTCCTGATGTTTTTGTTATATGCTTTTTTATAATATCGTAAGGTATATATGTTTACTCAAAGTGTGAGTAAATAAACTTATATTTAGAGGTTTTTACGAAGTTAGTAGTTGAAATTGATAATTTCATTTTCAAGAAATGAATTGGGGTCGAAAGGGTTAAGATCCAATATGCTAATAGGATCTTAGTTTGGTTGTGCAGTGTCATTTGCACTGTATGTGTGTGTGGATGGGGCAACAACCCTTGTGACATGTGCTCGAACTTTCGAGTGCCTGACGGCCCAGACTGCTGCTAAGAACCGCAGTTGGTTAAAGGTAGGAGAAGGACAGGACAGGGGACATAGGACAGGGGACATAGGACATGGGACATGGGACAGATGGGGGTGTGAGTGTTGGCGTTTCACAATGTGGGCGTGGCCAATTAGCATTTGGCATTATAGAGCAGCAAGCAACGACCTCCCCTTTTTTTTCTTGTGCCCAGCTTCGCTCAGCTAAAAATAGTCGAAAGTAAAAAATAGTAATAGGGTTTCCCCCATTTCTGAAGCCGTCGGCTGGGTAATAAGTGAGTCACGTTGACGTCGACGACGACGGCCACCGGAAGCGAATGATGCAGAAAAAGGCAGCAAGCGCAACACAAAACAAACACAGAGCGATACTCAGTTTGTGGCTGGGTTGGGGCAGTAAAACAAAAATAATAGAAATGAAAAGAAATCCTTAGAAACGCAAAGTCGCCCCAAATCGAGTCGAGAGTCGCCCACGCCGTGACGTGACGTTGACAAATGCGCCGGACCGAAACCGGGACTCAGTGCAGGGACAGGGTCTATGATTGGGACCGGCACAGACAGGTTCTGGCCAGGAACTGGCACTCTGGTTAAATCAGAGAGGGGTGGTTATACATATGAGTCAGCTGGGCGCGCGTAATCAGTGCACCTGCGACGGGCACGCGACTAACCGACTATGCACCCCGAATACCAAACACCAAACAGCAAACACCAAATACCAAATACCATATACCGAATACCAAAATATCGACGGGATGTGGAATGAAATCGGCGTCCCGTTCCATTGACTCACTGAGTCAGCGCAAAACGAAAGTTGTCGTCGAAATCACTTTGAGCCTTTTTATTTTTCTTACCTTGCTGGCATGTGTAGTGAGTGTGTGTAGGTGTGTGTAGGTGTGTGTGTGTGTGTGTCTGGTGTGATAAGCAAGTTATGCAAAGCAACAACAACAACAACTGCGACCCCTGCACTTGATGGGCTGCCCATTGAAGCATTGCAAATGGTTGTCTGTCGCGCACTCTCTCCTTCCCTCTCCCTCTCCCTCCCCCTCTGCCTCTCACACACCAACTGTGTCTGTCCAACCGCCAGCTAATTGCAGCGCACGTGACGACGAAGTCGGCGACTGTCGCCTGGCGACTGGCGACAGGCAACAGTAACGGTAACGGTAACCGAATCGCCGTCAGAGTAATGCGAAACTGATTGAATGTTGCCCGAAAATTATCGCTCGGATAGTCCCGAACAGGACGAAATGCTCTAGACGAATGTGCTTGACTAGCAAATACCCTGTCATCAATAAAGCAAGCACATATTTCTTAAATAAATATTGAATAATAATCCAAAAATGATTCTGCATCATATCATATATATATATATGTTAGTTATAGTTCAACTCAACGTATTTATTCACTTTATAATGTTAGAATATAATTCTGTTCTCGTGGTTTTTTAGTAATTTAATGATTAATAATTAATTAACTTACAGATAGGGTATTAAATGCAAATATTATGAAAATTTAGTGAGGTCTATATAAAGTCTAAGAGAAGTGAAAGTTGCGAGACAAGGCAAACTGAGAAAGTAAAAGAAAAAGTGTTCTTAAAAACATTATGTTGTACTCAAGTATCTTAATCAGAAGAAGAAGAAGAGAATGCAGAATTTCTACTCCTCTACCACTTTAATATTTAGTAAATTCAAAATGACAAGATAAAATAGTTAATGCTAAATAAAATACACTTTAAAGCAAAACAACACAGTGATATTGTTCTAGTCTGTGGGAGCAAAGCAAAACCAAAATCTGGGCTTCAACCGAAGCTAATCCACGAAGTTGATAAGCTGATTAAAGTGACCAATCCCTCAGGACGAAGTAAATATACACAAGCGCATATGCTAAAAAAAAAAAATAAAAGTGATTACGATTCGAAATGCAAAATAGAAATCAACTTAAAATGGAAAATTCTTTGTTAAGTTGCAAGTTTTGTGAAGCTTTAAATGTATTTAGCAAATTGGCATAACCAAAATCGAACTGAAGATACGACGAGTAAAATAAGTTCATTGTGCATTTATTTTGTGTATTTATTTTGTAATACAAAAGTAAATATTAATTTAAATAAGAATTTTAAATTATATAAAAAGGAAATTTAAAATTATAGGACAAGACCATTTTGGAACAGGTTCTTTAGTTAGCAATTGAGTAGTGAATTATTTGTTCAAATAAAATACGCACCAAATAATGCACTAAAATTAATATTGCTGTACTCGTGCATAATTATGTGGTAACAGCAGGGCTAAAGAGGCACAAATGAGGTAAGAGTCGCATTGCGACTGTCTCTCTGTGTTCGCCGATTTATAACCTGACCCCAATATCGATACCAAAATTATGCAAACCAAACAAGTATTAAAGGCTTCTTTTGATGCTGTGAAAATGTAAAATTGTAAATATGATATGACTATGCTTTATTTCATATCTCAAATCTGAATGATCAGGGTTTCAAATTGCATTGTAATTCAACGAATTAAATTTGTAGAAGCGGAAGTTGACATGGCCCAATACTAACCTGGATCTGTGTCTCTAGCTTCAACAAGAATATCTGAAAGTACTTATAAATCACTATCTTTAGTTTAAATTTCTACTAAACTGTACAGCGAATTAATTAATTATTTCAATTGCCATTTCTTTACTAGAAACATTAATATCACATAAGTCAAATTTAATATTATATATTTAATATTTTTAGACATACTTTAATTTATATTATTTATTGTTGTAGGTGATATATAATTTTATTTTTAAACCACTTAATTTTCCCAAATAATACCGATTTAAGAATTGAATATTTGGCGTAAATCAATTCAAAATATCTCTCTGTACTTTTGTTCTCCTTTCGAAATTGATTTTCAAAATTACTATCCAAAATTTGCAGGCTCATTTGGACAATTACCGATTGCTGTTGCTGGATCTCATTATGTCGGCTTGAAACACTTTGATTTGCTTTTGCAGTTGTTATTATAGCTATTACTATTATGATATTATTGTAGATGCAGTTGTTGTAGAGGCTTGTTGATATAATGAGACCAAGGGTTATAAATATGTGGCCCAAGTGGGCAGCAGGTAGCAGCAGCCTGGGAAGGCGACTCGTTAACAAACTGGGACTTGAATGACGCGCTAATTGCCGTGTCAAGGTCACACGCATACGTGTATGTGCCACGCCCCCCTCGCTGAACACTGCCCTCGCCTTAAGGACGTAGACGGGTACACAAATTATACAACTAACAAATTATGATTGTTGCCGTCATGTGGGAAAGAGCCAGTGACATGCCAGCAACAGATACAGATTCAAAGATACAGATACAAATACAAATACGCCAGAGATGCTAAAGATGCTGGCACGTCTAATCCCCGAACGGCAGCCTCATTTCTGTTTGTTAATTACACTTTAGTGTGTGTAATTTTCACAGGATCTGACAGCGGCGATGCTTCACAGGAAGTCAAACAGAGACAGAGACAGAGAGAGACAGAAACTGAAACAGTCAGAGTCTAGAGTCTAGAGTCTGAGACAAGTGATACAAAAATATTTTCAAAAACCACGGGGGAGCGGGAATCGAGGAACTGCAGGTACAAAATGACTTCACACAAAACTAGATAAATAAAATGTGCACAAAACAAACGAGCGAAAAATTCAAAGAAATCAATTGCAAGCCAAAAGACACGTTCAACTGGGCTCAAACTCCAACTGAGTCTGTCTCTCTCGCTCTCTCTCTCTCTCTCTCTCTCTCTCTCTCTCTGTCTCCTTTAGTTCTCTCGAGATGAATGAACCGCACACGCACACGCATAAAACACGCACAGCGCGCCTTTTATTATTACTCCCTCCCTCTCTTCCTCTCGTCTCTACTCTATTCATTCTTCAGAGTCCCTCTGTTCCTGACTCCGACTTCGACTTCGGCTCCGACGTCGATGTCGATGCCGATGCCGTTGGTCTGTCCGAGTCGCTGTCTGAGTTTGTTGAGCTACCGGAAATGCAGCACATTTCACAGACAGATCACAGCGTCTGTGTGATGGCAGCTAGGGAGGGGAGGAAGTGGCGGGGAGTGCGTGCTGCTGCACTCGCTGCAACTCTCAGCAGCAGCAGCTGCTCGGCCTTTGAACTAGTTACAAATCGACATAGTTGCACATTGGTTAAAAGTGAATACAAGTACAGCAAATATTCCAAATAAAAAAAAGACTGTAAATAGAGATCCAGACCATAGAAAACCAGTTACTTATTTCCATATATATAAATGTAATAAAAACTACTGCATACTTTCGGGTTCTTGCATTGAATTAATAATTACTAACTTTGGTTAGCTATTACTGCAGTTCTAATTGTTCGATCTGGAAGTGATCAAATGAAATAATAGCTAATATTAATAGAAAACGTTACTTGTCATCAAAAACGTATTATCTTTTACACAGCTTACTTAATTTAAAATAATGGGTCTAATAATTAATTTTATAATTACTGAATGCTCAAGAGATGCAGATGGATTAATCCAACGAGAATTTCTATTTAAGTAGTGCTAAATTGATTTGAGCCCAGTGTGCATTGTTGGCCTTGGCTGCAATGCGTCTGCAGCTACATAGATAGATAAAGCCAAACTTAATCAGGCGGATTAATCGTATTACAAATTGTCGCTCTGGCTTGTTGCAAGCATTGCTTCCCAGCAGAAGAACAACATACACGTAATGTGGCAAAACTGCAATGAAATAAGGCGCATTTGTGGCATGCCACATGAAAGTGCCTCCTGCTGCTGCTGTTGCACTTGTTCCCGCCTTGGCCCCAACAACTGACCTTTGAGGCAGCCAAAGCTGACAAAGACCAGAAGCAAAAGCAATGCAAACAGTAACAGAAACAGAACAGAAACAGAACAAGAAACAACAGCAGAAAGAAGAAGAGACAGAGACAGAGACAGCCAACAGATGCCAGACAGAGGCAGCTGCAACGCACATGTGGCACAGTCGTCGTCATCGTTGCACCTACTAAGTGAATTTAATTGACACCCCAGCGATGGCAAAATCCGCGCCTGCAATTAGCCCAGCCTAGAAAGAGATAGAACGAGACAGGCAGAGGGAGAGGGAGAGCGAGAGAGAGAGCGATAGATGCTGCCACTGCTTTCATCATTTTCCCACATGCCACTGACATCTTTCCCGAGCTCAGCTATGGCCAAGGTTATTATCACTTTATTTTACTTGCATTTAAATCGCCAGCTCTGAGCTGAGCTACTTTTCTTGGCCTACAAATTATGCACAAATTTTGTTACCGCTTCCGTCCCTTGCATTCCCTTCCACTTGCCTTACTCTCCATTTCTCCCGCTGCTTGACTCCAGGCGGCAACATTGTAACAATTCTCAAGCGGCACAAGGTTGCCAATTGACTGTGAAACCCCATTATGCGGCCTCAGCGATTTACCTAGAGATTTACCTGTTGCCCCCAAAGGGCTCAACACGAAAATAACTAGAGCTGTCTATCAAATAATTACAAGAAAATGTCAGACCAACTTTGAAATGAATAGCTAAATTATTATAAATGTAATGCAATAAATTAAGTACAATTAAATGTTGAGCTACATTAATTTTCACTTTTCTTCTATTCTAAATCTATCTATTCTATTGTGATATTTCTGTAAGGAAATGTTTTTAGAATTGGCGTATTTCAATATTTTATCGATTTCTAAATTTTCTTTTATTAATGTATTGAATGAAAATTCGATCTAGAGTTTAATTGTGACAATGTTCCAACCGTTGCCTTTAAAATATATTATATCATTTAGTGATCTGAAGTTTGAACAATTGAAAATTTTTGAATTTAAACAAGATACAGAAATATAACAATCTTTTATCTATCGATATTAAATAATAACATTAAATGAATGTGCATTTAAAATAAGAACTGGCCATAATTTTTATGTTTTTATTTACTAAGCAAAAAATAAATCAATTTTAAATGTGTATTTTTCTAAAATAAATTAGGTTTAGTTTAATAGTATAACGAAAGATAATTTTTAATAAATCATGACTTATTCATTACAATATATTTAATTAAATCTTACAATATGTTTTATCACTTAATCCAATTTTTATTATCGAAAAATTAATTAACTACACCATCTATTATCATTAAAACAATGTTAATTGCTAATGACAATAATTCTTATTATATTTGTAATTTTTATTAATGTGCAACGCATGTTTATGTATGTTTATAAGTGTATGTATGTATTCGTGTCATAAAGTCGAGAAACTCTTTGAGTACATTCGAGTTATAGATAATAGTTGGCATAATGAGTGCGTGTAATCTTTGGATTTCCTTTCATGAATACGTGAATGTCCAAGTTTCAATTGTCATTATTTTTAACTGAGGCGGAAGCTGCCGCAGCGTCAAAGAGGCAGAGGGGCAAAGAGGCAGGGGTTGAGGCAAAGAGATGAGAATGAAGACGATGACGAAGAATGCGACGGAGTCGAAAGACTAAGACTAAGGCTGAGGTGTTTATTGTGCGTTTAGTTGTTGTTGTTTCTGTTAACGCACGCAATACGAAAATGACACAAAATACCAAAATGTATAAGAGTGTGTGAGTGTGTGTGTGTGTGTGTGTGCTGTAACAACAATAATAATAATAATAATATAAGAACTACAAACGGGGCACTGGACATGCTATTTAATAGCCCCCCTGAGACGAGACGCTGTGTGAGAAAAAAAATCTCTCTTCTGAAAAAAAATAGGAAAATAAAAACAAAAACCCAAATAATAAAAGGGGAAAAGGAAAAACTGAAACAGAGCGGGAGAGAGAAGAAAACATGAGCAAAGACAAACAGACATGGTGCATAAGAAATTATTATAAATTTTATTTAATTACGACAACATTTGTGTTAGGTAAGCCAAATGCATGGGACAAATGAAAATGTCAGGATTGAACTGGGAACTAACTGACCCAAAGACAGAGAAACAATAAACTTAACCGAACAGAAATGGGCGCACATAAAACTGACACAATGATCGTGTTCCAGCGGCAGCTCAAAGTGAGCAAGTGAGCGATAGAGACAGCAAACAGGAGAGAGAGAGAGAGAGAGGATGAGTGCGACATGAAATGCTCATTTGGAGTTGAGTAAAACCGCCCACACATAACTCGAAATGCTGAGAATCTGATTCTCGCACAGATTAAACCGCAGGCATTGATCATCATTCAAAATTGGACTTTCAAATTGACATATGTTATGTATGCTTGTATTCCCCTTCCGATCACTAAAATCAAACACTTTCGATCAAAGTCAGAGAGGCCTGTCTGTTCTCATTTTGGAACTGGCTTTGGAGTCTGGCGTCTGGGATCTGGGGTCTTGCCAGCTGGCAGAGCTCAACGAGAAGACGGACGAGATCGTAAAAATTACCAAAATGGAATTTGTCGGATTGGAAAAGAGGCAGTTGTCGAGTTCAGGCAGACAGAAATCAGGCAAGACAATGTTGTCCTTTTTAGCTCACATGATCACGCACAACCTTTTCCACTTCATTAGTAGACACACACACACAGATACACACAAACACACACACTTTAAGACTACCTACAACTACAGCTGGTTTGTTAGGAACCATAGAGAACACACATTTCTTATCTCTCCTGCTCAGCCGCAGGTCGCGCTTGTGGTTGATAAAAGTACATACATATAACACATACATACATGAATACATACATACATACATACATACATACCTACATACATACATACATGCATACATACATACATGGTATTTTCATTTAGTTCTTTTTTTTCTTTGGTCTCCGTTGAATTTCCACATACTAATGATGCTCATTAGATGATCTTTAATGTTCGTCAACCAATTCCCAGGCGACATTTCGTTTGAATTACTCAACAGCCACAGATTTTTGAAATTTTAGACTATTTACAGCTATTTTTGGATCGTCTTCTGCTGCTCATTTCAGGAGTATGCACATTCTACAATCTCTTTCCACTCTGATTCGACCAAGGGCTCTACGAGCACTTGAGAATTAACTCTCGGATTTTGGTGATGATTTGTGAGACACAAGCTCCGCTTACAATTGCTACAGTTAGTTAGGGAGGGTCCTATATTTAGACAGAAATTGTCATACCCATGGAATACCGGAAGACGTAAATGTAGACGCAGACGAGAGAGAGGGAGAGAGAGAGAGTGTGTGTCTATGTTTCATTAAAAAATATGAAAAAATCATAGCAGAATTATAATTTTTAATGCAGATTTTTCCTTAATAGTAATAGTAATTTTATATATATTGTTAGAATAAGTATAATGGGGAAATATAGTAACTGAGCTGATGAACCGATGGAAGGGGGAGATAGGTATAAACATAGATAAATGCATATGTTACAAAAGCTTGATTGATAGAAAGATATCTAGATATGGAGATATATAGAAAGATCAACCATTGAATCTATATATATTTATAATATATTAATCTGCAAATGTGAAGACACGTATCGAACTAAATAGCTCGATTCAAATACAAAAATATATGTTACATATATGTATGTTATAAACAGATTTCGCTAGATTGACACAGAGGTATTTAAGCCGACGGATATATACTAAATACAAGACATGTTGATTTTGATTTATATATTTATATATATTAAAACACATCCATTTAGTTATGCAGATAAAAAAATAGCTAATCTGATATCCATGTATGTATATTTTTTTGGCTGGCTGTCAAGTAAGTTTAGTACTACTCACACTCTAGTTTCTATTAGAGACCGCACATTGAAGGCATGTGAAAAACAATGGCATAATAATTACCAGCCTCCACTTTTTATTTTTAGTTAAAGACTTTTCGTACCTCTTTTTTCTATAGTTTTTTGTTGTTGTTGTTGGTGTCTTTGTTTTTGATAATTTGTTGGCGTTTAAACTTGCTTTTGCTTTTCCATTTTAAAGACACCGAGCAGCGCATTTTCCCAGGCCAAAGTAAAAGCTGCGCTTAAGTTAACATGAGTCGACTTAATTAAGTTACCAACCAGCCGCAACTTAAGCAATTTACTGCCAAGTCGAAGAGAGGAAAGGCTTTACGGGAGGAGAGCATAATAAATTGGTACAAAAAGTGTTTTTTTTTTTTTTCCTACTTTTTGTCAAGTTATGCTACATTGTGCAGGCGCCAATTTTCCAGTGGGCATTCATTAAAAAAAATTTTTTTTTTTTATTTTTAAGTTAGTTACGTGGCAACAACAACAACTAACGACAGCAAAAAAATTAAATTGCAACGAATTAAATCAAATGAAAACAAGAGTGCGACGAAGCTGTGAAAAATGCTTTCCAATTTTTCATTTGGCAATTTTGTAGGAAAACAAAACCACAACAACAACAGCAAAATGACATCTAAAATAACTGCAAAACGGCAATCATAAAAATACACATACATACGTGTACATATGCATCTACATAATGGCAGACGTATGTACATACATATATTTCTATATATATAATCTATAGACTCATTCCCAACAAGCTTCCATGTCCCTCTTCAACATACAAATAAAGTTAAAAAAAAAAATTGGGCCGTAAAAAACAGAGTTTGTTATTTCTAGGTGGATCCGAAAAAACCCCAAATACAGATCCTAAGAGCCCATCCATCCCATTCAGATTCACATCCATATCCCACTCGATTTGCATTCCAGCTGATTTTTTGTTGTCGTTCCCGTTGTTTATGTTTCAAGTGCTACAGTTGTTGTTGTTGTTGTTGTTACTGCTCATATACTATGCGAATATAGATGTATATGTATATATATCTATATACATAAAAATCTGAAATAAATCGCTGTAATTTAAAATTCAGTCAATGGCGTCGCAAATAAATCAAAAATTTATTGTAACGCATTTAAATACATGCATATTTCATCTATAAAACTGAACGATTTCAGCGAATCGAGTTCGGTTCACTAAGCTGAATGCAATGCGACAAGATTGCGGATTTTTAAAGCCATTCTTTTCAATCGGACAAATCTTCCACTTCGAATCAAATCCATAAGCTAAGAATAGAGTATTTGAGCGATATGAAAATTATTATAAATACAACTGATTTAAAATAATTTAATTTAATTTAAATAATAAATTTCATGATATTTTTGTACTTTTATAAAGGCTACATTTGTTTATTTAAAAAAAAACTGAAAACAGGAATTAAATTTAATTTAAACTAAGAGAAATTTGGATTTATTTTTAATTACTCATCAAATTTGATTGACATTAAATTGAAATTATGCAGTATCTCTAAAAAAAAAACTTTATTATTCTTTGACAATTTCTGAGACTTTCTCATTCAATTCCATATAAAATTTCGACCAAAAAGAAGTTTTATGACTCACTCAGTGTTTTTCAGAAAATATCCATGCTTAGTCTAACTAATATATAAACAAAATTTTAAGATTAAAATATATACATGTCCTTGACACCGAATAATAGCTGCATTGTCCAACAATTCAAGGACTTGAGAGTTTAATTGATGATGCCAAACTGAAAACAAAAAAAAGCCAAAAAGTCACCAAGTTCCAAGTAGCCAAGACTTTTGTTATTTTCAAGTTCATTGTCACTTGGGTGGAAATAACCAAAGAGACGGACAGACAGACAGACAGACAGACAGACAGACAGACAGACAGACAGACAGACAGACAGACAGACGGACTGAGAGTGAGAAAGAGGTCTGCAGATACAGATAGCTGATATGGAGCTGCAGTTGCAGATAAAGAGAAAGAGAGAAAGAGCGAAAGAGAGACCCCCTCTAAGTATGGCAAAGGCGACGCCAACGACCGCGACAAGAGCTGAAAATGCCATAATCCAATTATGCATTTTCACATAAATTTTTACTCAACCCGAACCCAAACCCGAACTCGAACCCGAACTTCAATACGAATATGAAATCGAAAAAAAAAAAAGTGGAGATGAAAAAACAGCAGCCAAATGAAAATAAGTTGAAGAGTGCCGAGTGACCCCCTCCCCCTGCCCAACACCAACACCAACCCCATCCCCCTCCCGCTCAGCAGCAGTTGTTCCCTCACCCGCCCCGCAACATCGGGTCCCGTCTCGCCTAATAATAACAATAAATTTTCGAGCATGAAGCAATTCAATGAAAATAATGTCTGAATGGAGATAGAGTTGGATAGGGAGATGGCGATGGCGATGGCGTTGGAAGACGTTGACGAAGTTGATGGCGACAGACGATGGAGCGATGGAGCGATGGAGCTTAAGTTAAAGTTGGGCACATAAAGCGCTTTGTGCCGGGCAGGCTCCCCCAAAGCGTTGTCAGCGGGAGAGCGAGGGTAACTGAGGCTCGTACATTATTTTTATCAGTCAGTCATAGTCATAATGATAATGCCAGGCTGGCAGCTTGTAATAATTACACTTACAGCGCCAATGATAAAGCGGCAGGCAGCTCCAATCCAAGTACTTAATGCAGTTGATGCTATACGGCGAGGAGGAAGGAGAGATGATTGTGATACAGGCAGAGAAGATACTGATTTTTCAGCTCAATGTATTCTCAATATAGACTCTGTCGCTGTCGCTGTCTCTGCAAGACAACACAACGAACGTCTTGAGTTGACTCATTCAAAGTCATCAGCAACAGCAACAGCAACAGGAACATCAACGGCGACTGCGACTGCGACATCGTCAACATTGTCATTGTCAGCCAGCAGCATCATCATCATCATCATCATCAACATCATCGTCAACTGACGAGGATGAAGTCGAAGTCATCGTTGTGTCATCTCAAGTTGGATTTCCCCTTCCTATCTTCTCTCTGCCAGCCCATTGTGTCTGACAATTTCATTTATTTAACATTGCCTTTGACTGCAGTCAGGATTCATTTTTTGGCTATACAAATTCATGTTTAAAACAACTCACTAGTTAAAACTTCAATTGCCTGCAACCTGTGAGATTATTCAACTCACACAAAGCGCTTTAATTATGCTTTTTGTCATACAATTAAAATAGATACAAAACCTCATTTCATATTGTACTCAAACTCAATTAGTTGGTGAATGTTGGAAGTTGTAGTGTATTTACTCGAAACATTCATTCACAAATGCATTTTTTTTTTTTTTTTTTTTTTTTTTTTTAGATTTTAATTTTCTTTATTTTACTTTACTTAGTTTTTATAGCCTAACAAATGAATGAGTGTAGCGAATGTGTCTCTCTTTTTGAATCAATTGCATTTGTTTCGATTCACATTTGATATGCTTGTTTTGTCCGATATTTAATAGGATCAATCGATGTCTATAGTTTTACTCGAATTCGATGCGCTTTAGATTTGAATGACTCGCTTGAATCATTCATTGGCATTTGCATTTGCAATTGCTGTCTTCAATTACACTCAGATTTTGTTGCAGCTGTGTTGGTTCAATGTTGTGCCTCTTGCAATTGGAATCTTCACACTTGCTTCCATCCATTGCCACTTTCATATCACTTTCGTTAGCTGCTCTATCGCTCTCTCCCTCTTTCTCACTCCCTCCTCCCTCGAATCCACTTAGCTTGAGTTGTCCCCTCGCTCACTCCCTCCAGCAACAATTTACTCCCCGGAATTCTGTCCCCTTCCTCCTGTTTCTGCCTTAAAAAATAAGTATATATCGAGTGATCTGTGGCAAGTGCTTTGCACTTGATGTTGTTGGTGTTGGTGTTGCTGCTGCTGCTCCATGTGATTATCAGCAATTTTCATAAAGAAATGGAAAATCGAAACGAACGAAACGAAATGAAATGAAAGCAAAGTGCCAGGCAACGTGGTAAAGTGCCATGGCCACGGCTCCGTTTGCATCTACGGCAATGAGCTACGTGCCTTTTCGGCGTTTTTGCAGCCTCTTCTGCATTCCCCGTTGCCAGAAAAAACAAACAGTCAAAAATAATACACGCAATACTGAGACAGCCTCAGTCGGAGACTGAGACTGAGACTGAGACTGAATCGAAGTCAGAGCGAGAAAATATCCAAAAAACAATGCCCCAATCGAAATGAATGCTGCAATGGTACACTGATAAAAAAAAATGTTCTAAAATCAAGATTTTTGTCTCAGAACTAAGATTTTTGTTCTAAAAAATGCGTCGAGAACATAAAATTCTTAAATTAAAAGAACACACCTTGATTTTAAGAACATTTTAAATAAGACCAAGTTCTTATTTTAAGAATAAATGTTCTTAAGATTAAAATCAAAAAATAAAATAAATGAAAATTAATTTTTATATTTATTTTTTTTTTATTTTTAAATTTTTATTTATTTATATTTTATTCTGTTTTAGTAATTTTATAAATGTTATTTTAATTTGTTACGAGTGGGATTCGAACCGCCGCCTACTTCTTCACACAACTGAAGCGGCTTCTCTAACCAGAGCGCCACGGTACCATCATTTGTTTGATACGAAATAGTACCTATTTATACTTTCCTTACAATTTAAGATTTTTATTCTTATATTAAGATTTTAAGATTATTTAGATTAATAATCTTAGTTTTAGTAATTTGGTCTTAAAATAATCTTATTTTAAGAACAGAATATTTAAGATGAATGTTCTTGATTTTAGAAGTTGGTCTTTTTTTTCAGTGTATGGGATTAAATGAGATGGTAGGATGGTATACTATGTTAGGGTATACTATACACGAGTGTCGGAGGCGTGCGAACCTATTGAGCATCGAAAACTGTTGACAGTGATGGGCCAAGGAAATGCGTTAATGAAAACACTTGCCAATGACTGTTGGGCCTAATCAATACGGTTGCCTCCACTCTCAAGTCTATCAGTTTCTATCTCAGCTCCACACTCCACACCTCATTCCTTATTCCTCATTTGCCAGACAAAACAATCACCCACAATTTGTGTGGCATATGCAGTTTTACTATGATATATTGAGTTTCCAGTTTCAAGTTTCAAATTACGAGACGAAATGTTGGCAATTTTAATTACTTACATTTCACTTTTTCAAATGGGCGGCAGCCGCGCAAGTGCAGAGACCCCACGCACAGTGGTAACAAAGTGAACCAACTAAGCTTAAAATCAATTGTCTAAATATAACCAAAAACATAATTGTAATTAGACGTCTTTCTACTGCACTATGAAAAAAAGACCGATATTTTGGCATAAAATCTAAATGTAAAGCTAAAAATAAGAAATAAGAAATAAGATTAATGTAATGTTTAAATTTTTTTTTTAATTGGAACACGTCTTCACTTTAACCCCTCCTAATTCGACTATGCCTACCAAAATTTTAATATATGTAAAGCAAAAGACTTGAAATTTAGCATTAACTTTAGTTAGATTAAAGTGGATTTTAAGATTTATTTTTGTTTCATAGTAGGATCTTATCTAGAAAAAAATTTAAAATTTTATTTTAAAACTTTAAATGTGAAGCTAGACATTTGAATCTTGCAAATTTGGTACTGAAGTATACTGAACACCAACAAATTTAATAAATTGCACTTCTTTCACTTTTCTTAAAATTTTCTTTTACATTAAAAATAAAATATTTATTAATTATAGAAACGAGTCTTTTTTTATTAATATGCGCCTTTAATTTAACAATTAAAGTCCCAAATACATTTTGTTTGATATTTATTTATATAAACTTTTATTTTATTTAGAAACTTACTGCATTTTTAAAGATTAAATGAATTTAAATATTACTTTTATTTTCATTTGGAAATTTATCATTATTGAAGTTCCATCAATTGCTAGCTTGTTCCACTGTGCAACAACCCCGGTTCTTTCAAATTGCCTGAACTAACTCCCAAACGTGCTATAAACCGGAGTCACACGCACAAGGAGTCACAGTTACAGTCACGAGTCCGACTGCGACTTGAAGTCCGAGTCCGAGTCTGAGTTCGAGTTCGAGTCCGAGGCAAGGTTTGAGTTTGAGTTTGTGTTTGATTCGCATTTAGCAGAAGGCATGTGGTAGTGGCAACTGTGGCAGCTTTTTAAGTAATTACCGTTCGTTTGCTCGCTCGCTTGCCATTCACCTTGAGGCAGCCCCAAAGCGCAGCTCAAATAACCCGAAACCGTTTTGCGAAATTATTTAGACAGCGAAAGTAATCGGATGGCTGGACAGAAAGACAGTGACAGACTGACAGACTGACAGAGGGACAGACGGACAGACGGACAGACGTACTGAAAGGCAGTCGCAAAATTTAAATAAACTTCAGTGAGTGCAAAATACCAACACGTACTCGCATGCGAGGTCGATACCCACCCACCCAACTCCACCCTTCAATGCCACCCCTCAATGCCACCCACTCACAGTCACACTCTCCTCGTCGAGGCTTTGGGGAAGCACTAAGAGTGGAGTTGACTTCATTAACTGCTGCCGATTGTCAATTGGCAGAAGGGAGAATGAAACTGGAAGTGGAAATGGAAATGAAAGTGGAAGTGGAAGTCAAAGTCGAAAGGAAGAAAAAAGCTTCCAAGTCCAGTTACAAATGTGAACTGTGATCAACTGAAAAAGTGATGAGAACATGAAAAAGTAATTTACTCAAAAAATTACTTTGAAAAATTTCAATTCAAAAAAGTTCAATTTCAAAAAAGTTCAATTTCAATTGAATATTAGAAAGATTAAATTCAGAGGTAATTGTATTTTCATTTTAATAAAGACGCATCTTCCTACTAAGTCAAGCTTGTTTTAAGCTTTTATTTTTTAATATGACGTATTGAGAATTGCATTTTAATAATAAGCAACTTTAAAACCCATTCAGAATAACATGTTGGGGAATAGACGTTTTAGCTTTAAACAGTTGAAAATAAATCTATTAATTCTTTAATTTGTACCTCTAAGTTTTTTTAATTTATAACTGTTTAAAGATATTTAAATCATTGTGCAGTTAGAGAATGTTGTGACTGTCTGCTTAAAATAACTTCCCTTCTCATTGTTTTTATCTGAAATCTATTACTTATCTATTAGTTATTCTTTATATCTAAAGTTAACAGCGATCACTTATGATTCCTTGCTGCTCTCCTGACTTCTTTCATCCCTACGTTAATCCCTTATCACAATAGTTTTGCACTGATCCCCTAATCACTGTGACTGGTCGTGAGTGACGTAATCACAGTTTGGCTCATCGTCGGCAACATTGGTGACATTCACGCTGCAAATTCCATTTTTGCCAAACGATAATTACATGTCGTCTTAAGCGGCTGCAACGACGACAGCAACAACGAGTCACAAAGGAATGGAGAGGAGTGGAAGAGGGGAGAAGGAAGGGGTGTCATTGCCAATGGCAATGAAAAGGACTCTGCACCCTGGTGTTGGTAAGCAGCCCCCAGTGTCTTTTAGTGTTGCCAGTGTTGTTGCAAGTGTTGCAAGTGTTAGTTACATGGCCGCCATTCTGCTGGCACGTAATTTGCTGATTTTGAATTTTGTCTGCGAGGCGGCAAATGAAATGCTTTTGCATTTTAATGCGCCCAGACTGACAGCTGGCCCCATGACGTCCCGTCTGCATATATATATATATAGGGGCATGCAACATGGGGCATGGCCATGTTGGGTTAGGCCAAAGGAGGAGTAATGTAGGCAGGCAGCAAGTTGATCTTTGTGCGATTCTTACTTTTTTATTTTCGGGGCCAAACTATTTGTTGCTGCCGCTGTCAACCTAACATCTCTCAGCCCCCAGTCTCTGCCACAGTCGCCAGTCGCCAGTATCTGCCCCAAATGTAACTCCAACTCAGACTCCAGCTATACCATAGCTATGGCAATGGACCTGGGCCCCGGGCTGGGCTGTTTTCTCCCCCGGAACATATTTGCACTGTCTGGCAATTTTTAAGCAATTTCAGCTCGACTGCATGACTTGGGTCGACTTGGCCGCCAATGGGGATGCAACAGGGGGATGCAACAGTGGGAAGGGCGATGGGGAAGGGGAAGGGGGTTCGAATCGGGTCGGGTCGGGTCGGATTGCCGCTGCCTGCATCCTGTTTAAATGTTTTCCTTCTGCCTTCTCTCGCAGCTCTTTCTTTGCTCCAACAGTCACTCCAGTTGCAGGCATCGCGCGTCGTTTAAATTAAAAATAAATTTCACAGTAAACACACATAAAAAGCGACGCTGCTGATGGTTTTCCAGGGGGCTGACTACACGCAGCCAGAAGATAATAAACAGGGCAAATCGCCAGCTCAACTGACAGACGAGAAAAACACCCTAACACAAACTAGATATATATTCAGATAGATGTCTATATATATAGTTTAATTTATCTATTTATTTTTAAATTTATTTATTTATTTATTTATGCACGACTAAAAGCAGTCGGCAAAGAAGAAATTAGCAACTATAAAAGTATTAAGTTAAAGGTTACAAATACAAATAAAATTAAATATAAATTATGAACTGTAAAGAATAAATATATTTATATATTTATTTCAGTCAATTGTTTTATGGTTTTTGAAGGATATAAATATTTACTAATTTGAATTAATTATAACTACCGTATCTTAATTTATAACAAGAGATTGGCAAACAAACGTATGTATGGTATATTTAGATCTAAGTATTTATAATATACATATTTACAACTAAGTTTATTTAATTACATTCCATTATATAAAAGACTACATAAATATTAAATTCATAAAAAGTATATAATATAATCACTAATAGATATTTTATTTTCGATGAATATTCTTAGTTTTGAGATCAAAACAATATTTTCTATTTTGATTTTTAATTGATTTTATAAAATGTACTTTTTAGCTTACTTTTCTGTTAAATGTTGCTCCCAATTTAATAGTTGTTTTTAATAAATCTTTTGATAAAAGTGTAAATAATAATAATGCTTTATAAAACTTTTTCCTATCACACTGTATTCAAATGTTTCTAAATTTCGATTGGTTTGTTAGAAAATATATCAGCCTAGTTTACAGGGTATTACTCAGCTACGTAACAAGATGTGCCGGACGTTCAAAAATAGTGCGACGACTCGATCCAGGAATGGCATTACATGGGATTGTTTTAGATAGGCGGCGTCTTCGCTTTTGTGGCATGAAATGTGCCGCACGCCCTTGAATTTGGCACAACTCATTTGACTTTGCTGTTGTTGCTGTTGTTGTTGCTGTTGCTGTTGTTGTTGTTGTTATTGAGGATGAAGCGTGCCAAATACCAACCGCTGTCGTCTGAATGAAATACAGCTGTCCGGCTGCAATGGCAATGGGACTGTTGCTGGAGAAGGAATTGGAATTGGAACTGGGAATGGGAGTGGAATTGAAAATGGAAATGGAAATGGGTGCGTTGGCCACCCCAAATGGCTGATATTTTTAGCAAACGTTGCATCCGCCAACGGGCTTGCAACAATGAGGGAACACACAGTCAGCTCTGCCACGTTGTGGCAAGTTAAAAGAGTTGGAGTTTGCCAAATGGCTTTGACATTGACTTTTGTTGCCATCTAAGCAAAACGCAACACCAGAAATAAAAGCATATACGGGGAAATTTATCTAATGAACAACAACAAGACTGTCAAGTTAAAGGCGTAGGGAGTGCGGGGGTGTGGAAAGGATTACATTAGATTAGATTTGATGGAATTGAATTCATTAAGCGCCCCACGTGAAACGCTGAAAGAAAAAGAACAAAGACACCAAATGAAATAAAATAAATATTTAAAAATAGTTTCAAGTCACTTGAGGTACAAAGTCGAAACGTTGAACATGAAGTGGAGCAGGCAGAGGAATGTCTTTTTTTCCGACTGAGGGAGTCAACATTCGGGAATCCGACGAGAGAGTCGACAGTCGAGAGTCTCGGTTTAAACATAGAAATGAAGCATCGTTTGGTGCATTTAAATTAGTCGTGAATCTTTGCGAATTTATGAGTTTGCTTGGAAAAGCGGGAAAAAGTCGAAGAACAAGTGAAACACTAAGAATTTTAAAGAACTCGAGAAATAAAATGAATTCTGAACTCAAAATTATCATAAAGACGTAGTTTTGTTAAACTGCTGTAGAGCTTCTCTTATATGCATAAACTTCTCTTAAATCAATTAAAAGTATCTAATGGATTTGCTTAAATTTTTTATATATCAATTTCAAAAGTCTTTTCATTATTTGTTTATTATTTGCTTATCAAAGCAATTATTACTTTATCGATAAATTCTTCTTTAAGCGATAAAAACTGTGAGTATATCAATAATTCAGGCCGTATCATTTTTCTTTATCTTGTGGCCTAACAAGCTCCTTTTTTTGTGAACTCCGATTGTGACCTACCCATTGTCGTTATTGTTTATAAACAATTGTGATTATCATAACATGAAAAAATCAAAAAAAAACTAACGCTGCTATCAGCGCCTTCTCGTCGCTCTTCCCCTCTCTCTCTCTCTCTCTCTCTCTCTCTCTCTCTCTCTCTCTCTCTCTCTCTTTTACGGCTGCCTTTTACATCGCTGCATCTATCTAACTATGTCTGCGTAAATTTAGACCAGAAAACATTGATATTCCCATCCGTGGACTATAAATTACACGACAATTACCAAGCAGCAGCAGCAGAAGAAGAAGAAGAAGAAAAGAAATACACACACACACACACACACACACACACACACACACACACACATACACACACACACAGAGGCATACGTAGGGCGCAGTGAAAATTGGAAAGAGCTGAATACGGCGGACACTTCATCACTTTGACTTCAGCTTTGGAGATACGAATGCGCGGGGTTGCAAGTACCAATTTTAGGCTCGCCCCCCTATTCTCCTTTCTCCCTCTCCCTCTCTCTCTCCCTCTCTCTCTCTCTATCTCACACCTCGCACTCACACGCGTAGTTTAAATTGCGCTCGATGCGGCGTGCCATAAATTTTCCACACAGCAAAGTTAAAATAAACATTGTTTTTTTTTTTTTTTTTTGGTTACAGAAAATGTCTTTGCCCCTTTCCAAGTGTTGTCGTTGTCGTTGTTGTTGTTGTTGTCTGTGTATCGATTCAATTATTGTTCATCTCAGAATCGGCGCATCATGCAGACAACTGATTAACACGTTGCACTTGCAACACGGCTCCCACAGTGAGAACTTGATCAGCATCTTTCTCAGCTCTGGCTCTTCTGGCCCCCATCTCTACTATCTTTATTTTCAACATTTCTTCTACTCTTTCTCTGCTGGTGTTTTGTTTCTGTTTTGCCAAAACCTGTGCCAGACACGATCACACCATCTGCTATCACAAGCAAGATGTTGCCAACTCTGATTGCCGTGTCCAAATCTTAAGTCTTCACTCTACACTCTTCACTCCTCTCTCTCTTCTCTTTCTGCTGTCTTCCGTTCAAATTCACAACAGTTGTGGGTGCAACATCTGTGACTTTGATTGCTGCTAAGGAAAAGCTTTAAAAAAAAAGGTCTTAAATTCCGGCTGAGTGTCATGACAGCATTGACCTCAGGCGAATTCTTCGCTTAACTTTACTCTTTTTTTTGTATTTTGGCAACAGTTGCACTCCACACCAACAGCTATAAATTCACAATTAAGCTGCAAGTGCTTTGATATCACAGAGGAGGGAATGGGGCAGGTTGATCTCCAATCGTCTCTGAGTAAAGCAATGGTAACTAAATTATAGGAAACGCTGCCAAATGATATCCAAGCAATCATTTTAATGATGAACACAGCAGGCCAAATTACGAGTAGCTTGCACCTCGATTGAGGCCAAGTCCGCAAAACTCCCTCTAACTCCCTCCCTCCCTTTTATCCCTGCAATTCCTTAACCAACTCCATTTAATTTGTGGGGGTTTCATTGGCCACGCTAATGAGTTTCTTCCAGCCAGCTTACGATTGCCAAACATATTCATCTCAAAGCCAGGTCACTCGGTCAAGCATAGAGACAAGCTATTTGCCATTGCCATTCATAAACAGACCATGGAGGTCTTATAACTCGTATAACTGTGCTTAAACCGAGTGTCCTACATGGCAAGTAAATATGTATGTGTCTCTCACTACATCCAGTACTCTTACATTTTCATAATCTTAAATGAATTAATCTTTCAATAGGTAGGAGAAGAAAATACAAATTTAAAAAAGATTTGTTTAATAATTTTAATCTTGTGACAAATATTTTTAACCATAAAAGCAAATCTGTTGTAGTTAAAAGTTTAGGCAGTCAAATAAACTGAGAAACCCAAAGTGCAAAATAAAATAAACATAAAACAAAATCATTTATATTCGGGCATGCTAAAAAAACCGAAACCAAACGAAAATCTCCTTAAAATGTATGGAGATTTGGTAATAATATCTGATAATATCAAAAAGTTGTAATCATCAATAATTATCGATAACATTATTTTTATTACATATGTCAAATAAAAAAAAAACGTATTCTTTACTGACTTCCTTGATGGTAATAAATATTATTAGAAACGAATATGCATTAAGACATATGTAATAAAAAAAATGTTATCGATAATTATTGATGATTAAAATTTCACAAATACACAAATTCTTGCCGTCTTTATTGGAAATAAGGTAAAAATTTTTAATATGTGCACTGCTTATTAAATAAATATTTCATTTATATTTCAATATTTACTCATTAATATAACTATTTTTCCCTTTGATTTACCATATAATACTCACTTTGGTTTACTATTTCACTTTGACTTTATTATATTAATTGTAACATTGACATTAAGGTAAGTATTCACATAACGTAGAATCTTTGTATTAATAAAGTTTACTAGACCAAAATAATCAACTTGTGTAAAGATTTACACTTCTCTGTAGTCTAGGGTCTGATCTGGTAGAAATTGGTGTTAGCAGGTCTGGTAGATTTGCACAAACACAACGATACAACGTTATGTAAATATGCTACATATATTTTTTGCATTTAATCAAAGTATATAATATTTAAATATTTATCACATCAAATATGTCTGTATCTATTTTAACCATGCATTTTTCCCACTCCCAGACGACTAAGCAGCTCAAAGAAGTCGCCTGCATTTGACTTGACGCTGGTTAACAGAGGCTGCTTAACAGTGGCTCAACATTAACAGAGCGCAACACGTTCGAGCATGTTGGAGTTGCAAGCAAGTTCGTTCGGCTTCAGTTTGAACTGTAGCTCTGTCTGCACCCTCACCTGCTGCTCGCATTGCGTTTCGTTAGCTCGTGGCGTGCGTTTCGTGTCGGCGGATTTATCCCGAACCCGAAATCGACTTTGGAACTATCGAAAAGCGTCGTTAAATCTCGTAAAAAGCGAAATAAAACATTTTCAGTTAAAGACAACGTGCGTTTTAACAGTGTACTTTTTTTTTTTGGTACCAAAAAATAATAAAATATTAACAAAAATAAAAAATGATAGTTACATTAATTTTTTTTTAAGTGAGACAAGATACAAAAGAAAAGAAAAACAAATAGAAAAGCCAACTGCGGTTTGGATTACCAGTGTGAAATCTGTTGTGATTGCAGTTATCTCGATAGTTATTATGCAGTGCACTCGTTGGCGCCGCAGCAGCCACAGTTGCAACGTGCAACATTGAAAGTGCCAAAACAGCAATTAAAATATAATAAAATATTAAAAAAATTAAAATACAAAAGCAACAACAAAAGCGCCTAGAAAGTAGAAGAAAAACGTCAGTGAAATTCTTGTTGCTGTTCATACAATTTTTTTTTGCGTGACATTTGAGCCTGCAACAAGCGGCATCAGCAACAGCAACAGCAAAAACAACAACCACAACAACAACAATAACAAAAGACAGCAACAGAAGCAGCTGAAAATGTGAGTATAGCAAAAACCATAAACCGCTTTTCGCCACTTTTACTTTCTTCCTCGCAATTTCTCCCCACCTTGCAACCATTTCCCCACCCTGCTCGCCTCGCGATCATCCTGCAATTTATTGTGTTTTTTTTTTCCAATATTTGTGTTGGCTTCGGGCGAAAAATGTTGCTTAACATGTGCGTGAATATTGCGAGTGCAAGTGCAACGCATTGGCGACATTTTGCAACAATGCAACACGGGGGCAACGGGGTAAGTCGGCTACTTTCATTTGCGAGCCACGATTTATGAGCGTAAAGCTCGATTTATGCCCCTCGATGTTGCTGCTGTTGTTCAATGTCTTTTCAAAATGTAACACGCGCCCAAGGTGCCCGAAAATGCACTTTGACCTTTTGCTTTTGTTTACGCCAAAAAAAAAAAAAAAAAAAAAAAACAGTTGCCAGCAAAGTTGTTTTTGTATTCGTCAGTTTATCAGTTAGCCACTCAGTCACTCAGTCAGTCAGTGAGTGGGTTGTGCCCTCCAGTTGTGGTTGACATTTCGATTGAAACTAGACGAGTAACGCCTTTGCACTTTTGGATATTTTCCGACTCTGAGACTGAGACTTGCCACAGCTACCGACTGCAAGATTGCTGGGTATTAAAGTGGGTAATGAAGCCAAGTATTCAATTATTCAAGTCAAGGGAGTTAAATATTTGCATATATTTTCACAAAATTTCAATATTATTCTTACTCTTACTTTGATTGAGACTTTAAAACTTATTATGTTTTAAATGAAATTCTCAGTCTTTTTAGTAAATTCCTATATTATCTTATACACACTTTTTTTTAAATAAAATAGAGTGTTAGTCTCTTATTCTTTTTGTTTATAAGATCATTAGATGCAGTTTAAGCCAAACAGATAATGCTTTTAGTTGAAGAGTTAGATAAAAGCATCATATAAAAGAAAGACTTATAACTATAAATTTCAAGAATATTTAATATTTAATATCGATTAAGAAACATTTAAAACATTTTTCGAAATACAGAGTTTCTCTATACGGCATTTCTTTTAACTTCAATGATCTTTATCTATTAACTGGTTGTATACAAGTTCTACAGAATAAAGATGTATAAATTTTGCTGCTAAAAATACTCAAACAATATCTTTCAGTTTAAATTCGAAATTATACAAACAAGATAAATAGATTTTACAATAGATCTTGCTGTATTGCGTGATCATCAAGTTAATGCAAATTCAAGTATAGTCAACTAATCAATTCATGCTATAAAAGATCTATAAAGATCTAAAATCACAATTCTCAGATCTTGCAGATCGTTAGTTTCTCAAACTCATGCTTCAAGCATACTTAGCATATCATACAATCCGTCAAAAAGATCATTGAAATTATTCAGTTACTCTATTATCTAGGTTTAAGTATGTACATATGTATATATTTGTTGAAAATTAAATATTCCACTACAGTATAAGTTACTATTTATAGTAACAGTAGGCTATGAAAACTAAGTACAATAAAAAAAAAAAAAAAAAAAAAAAAAATTGAATTTATTCTGAAAACTAAATAGTAAACGAGTATTTACAAATAAAATCATAAAGTTGAAAGATATTAAAAGTAAGTTTGCCCAATTTTGAAAGCTAACAGGTCGTTGGTCTTCTAGTCTCAACTCGATTTTGCTCAGTCTTCAGATTCTTCAATAGAATCTTTTGACTTACAGCTGTCACAAGTTGTTCGAGTTGCGTCGCAGAATCGGCGACTAAATCTTGTTAATTTTATTATTTTCAGAGCTGTCTTCCCCCTTTGCCCCCTCTGTGGTCGTCTTTCAAATGATTTATGACTAACAAAACTAGGAGGGAAATAGAAATAGAAATAGAAATAAAACGATTATCATTGTTTAAGCATTTGGCTTGGAGTGGCATAAGAAGTATGTTGTTATTGTTGTTGAATCGATTAATTTCTTGGGTTGGCAAATGAATCTTTTTGTTGAATGGCTGCTGCTGGCGTTGCTTGGAGCCGAATGATGCCCCCCCTGCTGTCCTTGCCACACCTGCATACATGCAAGACGAGCAAGTTTTGTTGCTCCTCATAATTTGGCCCAATTTGCTGGCGTTGCAAATTGCTAAAATGTCTGGCAACGACAGCCGGCGGAAGTGCAACATGCTCAAGTTACTGTTACTGTTACTGTTATTGTTGCAGCTGTACTTGTATTGATTGTGCAACAACAAGCACAGCAGTGGCAGTGGCAGTTGCACAAGAAGAAGAAACAGTGGCAATGGCAGTGTGGCAGTGTGGCAGGCGGAACCCTCGATTCGGTGGCAACACTCGTTCGATCGTTTTGACGCGTCCTCGTCAGCATGTCGAAAGTTTTTTGTTTTTTGTCGGTGCTGTTGTTGTTGTTGTTTTTATGAGCCATCCTGTCGCTTTGTTAGCTCTTTGCATGCCACAAATTATGTTTGCCTTGCAACGTGCCTCCTGCCTGCCTGTCAGTCTTACAGCATTTCTGACAACTGCTCGTTATGCGATCGAAGCTGCAGGTTGCACGTCCTCATCCCCTCCTTCTCCATCATTTGTCCACTTTCCACTGATTTCTCATGCAGCTGTTGCAAGTTGTTGTTGCTGCTGCTGCTGCTGTTGCTTTCAATAAGCTCACATATCTTTAAGTAGGGACAACGACGAGGTCCATTGTTAATTTGGTTAATTGGAGGCAATTGAAAGCCGCTTTGCAGTTCATTAAGTCTCATCACAGCATCACAGCAACACAGCGTCACAACGTCACAAGATCTTGCTTCATTTGTTCTTGCTCCATGTGGCAATATACTTTTTTACGAGCGTGTTGCTGCCACACAGAGCTCTTGTCGCCAGACTAATTAAAATATTTGCACTCAAATGCTTAAGCAATAAATATTTGTCAAGCTATCATCATTAGACGACGACCCCAAATAGGGGAGAGGGGGGGCACTTTGCTATATGCCAAATGGAAATGGAAATGGAAATGGAAAACAACAACAAGCGAACTCATGAAAATGAAAACGAAAATGAGAATCTATGAGCGGCACTTTAAAAGTGCTCCAGTTTATTTTCTTCTTCATCTTCCTCTGTTTCTTCTTCGTCTTCATCGCCTGCTTTTGGGGGCGTTTCAAGGCACTTTCCCGCCAGCTCCGCCGCCAGCTATGTATGTATGTTATGCGAGGCTCTGGCCTGCATTTCTGATGAGCTTTAATGGCGCCGCCTTAATGCAACGTCCATATCCAACCGCAAAACTCACCCCCTCCACCTCCACCCCCACCTTCTGTGCCCACTTCCCACTCTCCAGCAATTCGTTGCATCTAACAGAACGCCAATTAATAGTCATTGATGGAAAAGTTGAACCAGAGCACATTCAAGTTGAAGTGTGCCCCGGTTTTTGGGCTATCTTGAGGGTTGCCAGCTGCCTCTATATATATGTATTTCTATATATGTATGCATGTGTGTATGTGCGTATGTGTGTGTGGGTAGCTCTTAGGGTACATTCATTGAGGGTTGGCATTCAAATCAAGCAAAGAGACAGAGCAAAAAAATATATATATATATATATCCGTGGCGACGCTGTCAAATTAGTCCAAATGGCAAATAGAAAGTCAAATGTGGCTGTAGAATCCTTAAGCGAAAAGTGTGATTGCCCAAAATACTAAAACAACTTGACAACTCTGACGGCAAATGGCAGCTAGTAGTGGAAAATTCCCATGAGTGAATTTGACTTGCAGTCAAAACTGCAAAATGGCAACTTCTTTTATGTCAAACTTCCAATATTACGTGCTATATTCTATAGCAATACTATGATTTACGCTCCTGTATATTCACTTACAGTTATTTTCCATTAGTTCTTTTAAAATTTATCGATTGCTTATAATTATTTTCATATTTTCTGCTTGCTGTTAAGTATTAAAAAAAGATAAATTTTTTTACTTTTCGCTGTACTTCATGATCACTTACTAATTTGTAGCTAATTTTTAATAATATATGTATAATATATATTAAATATTTCTGATTTTTTCTATATATATGTCTTAGTTAGCAGCAAAATATCTTAATTTTCCTCGTTTTAAATGTCCTCCATGGTATTTTCTGTGTTTGTTCTTGTTAATACTTTTGCTTACTCTCTGAACCAACAAGATTAATTACAGTTGACCAAATAAATTAAATAATTCATAAGATTTTCTGTCCTAGTTTTGACTGATAATCGCTTTCACTGATCTATTTTAATTACACTAATGTAACCGAATTAAAAACTTAGTTTTTTTTCTCCATTAGCTGACCTCCATGGTCACTTCCAAGTTCATTCTTGCATTTTTTTAATATTCAGCTTTTTAAACTAGACAAATGTCAGTTGCCATAACGTTTCCTCCATGGTCAGTTATACATAGCTCATTGAAATTAGTTGAGCATAGCTTGACATGCATATTAAATTTGTAGTTAAGCTACTCAAATTCACAACTGCTGAACACAATGGAACAACAACAGTTTGTCGATGTCAGAGGGGAAAGTTTTCTATGTCCTGTAAATTTCATAGAATATTACGTACTTCCTGTCAGGTGGCTCAAGTGATCAATGTACGAGTATATGCGAGTATTATTACGCGAACATGTGAAACACACTCCAGACACACAGTTTGGGTAGTAGTGCCCATTACCCCACCTCCTACTATTTCCTATTTCCTAGTCCCTATTCCCTATCTCCGTCGTTGCGATTTACTAACCAAAAGCGTCTGCGACAGAACTTATGAAAATGTTTTACAATATCCTTTTTATGTTATTACAAGTGTACGTCCTTGTCGCCAGCTTTGTCAAAATGTCTGGCAACGCTTATGTGTGCGTTCTTTTTTCACTCTTCTCTTTGGTCTTTATTTCTTTTGCTTGCACAGACGTTTAGTGGGCGGCAGATTGACGCCTTTAACGCCCGTCGACAACTTCGCGCTGCGTTTGAATATGTCATTACTCGTTGCCACTTTCCCGCTTACCCGCTTACCCGTTTACCCGCTTACCCGCTTGCCACTCCACGCACGACAATAACAAGAGCAACAGCAGCAACAACTACAATGTTGACGCCTCGTCCTTCAGCTCCTTCAGCTCCTTAGCTCCATCTCCATCTCCGACTTCGACTCTGACTCCGTCTTCAGCTCGTCAGCAAGAATGTATGCTGATATGTCGTTGTTGTTGTCATTGTTGTTGTTGTTGTTGCTGTTGTTGTCATTGTTGTTGTTGCTGTTGTTGTTGCTGTCGAATGCGTGTGGTGGGTGGCTTGCCAAACGGAAGTGACAGTTGAACATTCATTCATTCATTCATTCATTCATTCAGTCAAGCCATGCCCAGTTCCCAGTTGCCTTAGCCTTACCCTTCTTACTCTTCTCTCCCTTCTTCTTCTATCTCTTTCACTCTCGTCCTCTAAGACGCAGGCAGAAAATCAAGCAAGCGACGAAGGCGAATATAAAGGAAAAGCTTGACGGGCCAAGTAAAGCAAAAATTCTATGGCAATTTGGTGGCATGTGTGTGAGTGTGTTAGAGAGTCTATCTGTGTGTGTCTGTGTGTGTGTGTGTGTGTGTGTGAAAAATGTCTTCGTGGCGCTCCTTGCCGGAAACACAACGCTATGACTGAGCGGAAGTTTTTTGGAAGCGCATAAAATTATTATGGAGTCGTCTTCCATTTTTTCCTCTTTTTTTTCCCCACTTCTTTTTCCTTTCATTTTTGTGACTTTGTCGTTGTCGTTGTCGTTGACGTTGCCGGCGCGTCAATTGCGCCAGGACCTTTGGCTAGCACTTCATAGTCCTGCCAAGCTTTTTATGGCCGAAGCATGCCAGGCACAGTCTCTTCTCCTGCTCCTCCTGCTCCGCCTGCTCCTTCTGCTTTTCCTGCTTGAATTCACTTTAGTTGTGTGCAGTTCAAGCGGCGATTGGTTCTGGCTTTTGCCTCGTCTTTGGCATTTCCCTTAGTATTTCAATATATTTTCAGCTTGAAGCTCAGCTCCGTTTCCATTAAACATTTCTTTGTATCTTTCGGTCATTTTATTTTATTTTTATGCACAAATTTAATATTTACATTTGGCCCAAGTGGATTTCCAGCCATGCCACTGGCCACTGGTTTCATCATCCGTCGCAGTTTTATCAACTGAACTCAACTCAACTCTACTAACGGACTGACTGACTGACTGTCTGACCAAATGACTGACTGACAGAGGAACTTGGCGCAACTAGCTGACCGCAAATGCTTCCTTCTCTCGATGGTTAATATCTAAATATATGTACATCTAGATGTGACTGCTGCTGCAGCTGTATCAACTGTACCCTTCAACCAAATGGCATTTAGATAAGCCTCAACTTTGAGCTGGGTAACACAGCCACAAGATATGCGAAGACACTGGCAAATATTTGCGGCAAATTGCGGCCCAACTTCTACACCAAAATAATATTTCCCACACACAAAGACAGCAGATAATTGCTCTTTCTCTCTCTCTCTCTCTCTCTCTCTTCATAAACTCGGAAGAAAGAATGCCAACTAACTAAACACAATTTAGATAACTCTCATTCCCGCGTTTTCGTCTTGCCTCCCGTAAAGACAAAAAAAAACTTATCAATTATGATTTACCACTGATTGTGTGGCGCAACTAAACTTTGCTTTAGTATCTATTTCAAATGAAATCTCTACTTACTTAAGTCTCAATGACACTAGCTGAAAGTGGCTCTTAAGACTCAAACATGAGTGCGGCAATTGAAGTCTTTAAAAATGTCCAACTTATTAAGCAGAAAGAAAAAGAGAGCGATTTATGTAAGCTTTCAGCTAATAATGAAAGTAAAAAATTGAGAAAGAAAGAGAGAGAGGGAGAGGTGAATAGTTAGACAGCTTGCAACTTTCAGCTACTTTTTAAGCTATTTGCATCCATTCTGTGATCACTTACCAAATTATAATCAAATAAAAGAACGTAGCTTTCGATTAGCTTTATTTCCATTTCTTAGAGCTAAGCTTTCAACTACTTTCAAAGTGATTTTTAGGGTGTTTTGCTCTCAATTGAAGTGAGTGTATACAAAATACTATTAAACGAAAATAATCTTTCTCCAAGCGTGAGTAAGTTTCAAAGATTTGATGATTTTTTTTTTTTTTGAATATATCAAAAAACAAGTGGAATTCAATACATACAAAAGTACTTTAAAGTAATTACTACCTAATAAAAAACTATTGCATACTTTAAGGTGATTGTATTGAAAAATAACTTTATTTATAACTTTGGTTAGCTATTTCTCCCGTTCTACTTGTTCGATTTTGCAGCGGTTAAGTGAGATTGTAGATGATATTAATAGATAACGTTATTTGTCATAAAAACTGTATTATCTTAAAAACTGTGGGTGTGGTGGCTTTTCGCGATTTGCGGGGGTGGGTGAAAGTTTGATATCTCCATTTCTTATAGTCTCTGAGATCTATGTTAGACGATCACACGGACGGACAGACGGACTGACAGACAGACAGACAGACGGATTGACAGACAAACGGACAGATAGACAGACGGACAGACAGACAGACGGACAGACAGACAGACGGACATGGGTATATTAACTCGGCTGTTGATGCTGATCAAGAATATATATATACTTTATAGGGTCGGATATGTCTCCTTCTTCCTGTTACATACATTCCCTTTTACTTATTTTTTAAGTAACGGGTATGAAAAACCAAAATGGAGCTTTGAATGTGATTATTGCATTAGTTGTAAATATGTATTAAAGAACACATGTCACTTGTAGTGGGGTAAGTGTGCTAACTGCCACATCTGTTTGATGCATGACTCATAGCTCTGTCCCGCTCCGCTGCCCCTGAAACTTCTCCTGCTCCAACTTCAAATTCAACTCCCAACTCCGATTCCAGCTGTTCTTTATCTTTGCCGCCTTCTTTGTGTTGCTCCAGTTAAGCTGAGTGTGCCATAGTTCATAGTAGTTGCACAACCCCCCTTTGAGAAGGGTATAAGGGTATAAAAAACAAGAAAATAGAAACGCAACCCTCCGTCAACCCACGCACTCGTCACCCCCTCAGGGAGGATGACTCATACACTCATACACAGTGGCCGCGGCTTTTGTCTCATTTGCTATGCCTATTTTATTTTGTTTGTTATTGCTTTGTACTTGTTTTCTTCTTCTTTTGCCTGATTTTATTTTTGGCTACCCCACCCCTAGTAAATTAGCACATTGGCCAGCTGACCGGGGAGAGCAGCTGACACCCCCGCTGAGGGAGAAAGTTGAGCTCGATCAGAGGGTTGTCAACCCCCAGCAAAGAAATTAGAACTATTAGAAAAGACTGCAGCAGAGAGAACACCCCTGTGAAAGACCCTGTATTTAGTCTGTAAAAATAAAAACCTACTCTTCCTTTTAAGCCTCAAGTCTTTATTTTTTAGAGCGATCTTGGCAAAAATATATAGAAAAAAACTGAATATATATATATATACAGGAAACTTATGTCAAAGTTTGTTGACTGTATCTCTTAGCTCTGAGATTAAGGTGTTTATACAGACAGATAAACATCGACTCGGTTGTTGTGTGACAACTTCAATTTTCTCAAACTTAATAGACTCTTTGCACTTTGTGCATACAGGGTCTATAAAAATGAAAAAGTCGAAGCTCGGAAATATATCATTCGGTTGCCGGTTCTCACAATCAGTTGCGGCTATTTCGATTCTCATTTTCCCTATTTTTTTTTTTTTTTTTTTTTTTGTAATACCATTTTCAGTTGAATTTGTAAAACATTTCAGAGAACAACAAGGACAACAAGCAACCACTTAACGGTTGCTGCCACGTTCATCCATTTTGTAGCTGTCTGTTGTCTCGTAGCCATGTCCTGGAGTGCGTTTTTCTCTCTCACTCCCACTCGCACACTCATGCACAGACAGAGACTCGACTCGACTCGACTGATTCATTCAACAACGTTTGGGTTCCATTTGGTTTGCTTCGGTTTCGTGCCACACGTTTTGTACCTCGTTGTTTTGTAATTTTTTGCTGTTCTCCTGTCTTTTTTTTATATTATTTGCCTCTGTTGTTTTTTTTTTTTATTGCATCGCATGTTTTCTTATGAATACGTCGCATATATTTCACTCTTATGCCACCCTCAGCCAGCGCTTTTCCTCCCCCAACACCGCTTTCCACATGCATTTTCGTTAGGCTGAGGGCAGGCAAAAGGATAATAGAGCCAGGCTCATGAATCATGGCCTGCTGTTTATCAAATGCAATCGGTTAAACGAGTGCTCAGCTCAGCTCAGGTGGGGGTGCCTTCAGGCGGGGCAAGTGAAGGGAATCGGGTGTCGGGTGTCGAGGTAGAACAACCGTATCTGTGGTTATTTACATATAGGCTGCCCCCTCCCAAATATATGTCAATTTTTCAATTTGTTTCGTGTACGGCAGGCGAACAAGTCAAAACATTGCGAGTGCCATGATCGACATGAAGATACCCTATAAATGTTTGTAAGTCATTAGTGAGGTAAGGGGGACCAGGACACGAACTTCAAATGTCAGTATATTCAAATTGTCTTTAATCGCTTAAGCTCTTGTAGAAATTAAGCATTCTTTAAACCATGTGTAATTACTTTTCGACATTAAATATAATTTTATTTATGTTATAGTGATGTTGTAACTCATTTACAATTACATTTTTAACTGCATATTCTTCCATTCAATTAAGAATGCTGCAAAACAACTGCTAGAGAAAGCAAAGTCTATTTATTTATTTGAATTTTCGGACAGCAGTTTTCTGCAAGCACAACAACAATGATAACATAAAACAATGTCATGAAACGGCATGCAGAATTTTTACAAATATTTCAAATGATTCTATTTTTGTCTCTATATGTCTGTCTCTCTCTCTTTCACTCTCTGTCGCTCCTATTGTCTTTATCTCATTCTTTGGTTTCATCTTGTCTTCTGTTTGTCTCCGGCTTGTTTAATTCAATTAAAAACTTGCATTAGCAGCATAAAACAAGAATTTTCTGAGCTGGAAAAACTATTTCATATGTTGCTACTAAGTTCACCGACCGAAAGTCGAGTCGTCCTTCCCTACCGCCCTCCCGCCCTTCAGCTGTCCGACCGTCCGGTTGAAGAAATTTCATAGCCAGCTGCGCTTTGTGGCAAGTTGGGAAAACCATTGGGAATTTTTGAGTTGTGGTCGAGTTTAGTGGGAATGAAATTTAGCTTAGAATTAAATCCGATTTAGACAGAGAGTTGCAGCCTGTGCTACGAATCATTTAACAGGCATTTAACTGAGTTGGGGAAAGAACAGTGAGTGTAATCATTTGGGATCATTAAAATTGTTACCCCAGCCGATATGCAATAATCAATTTGCGATAGACAAGTATACTATAAAAACTGCAACAATTATTGGCCATAACAATGTTACAAGCACATCGAAGGACAGCCCCTACTTTCCATTTTCATTCATTTTCCTGCCATATTGCTGCTCTGTCGCAATTGAAGCTTCCCTCGTAATTATGAGAACTGCATAAAAATGTCGATTTTATGCGAAAAATGCGTGCCCTGCTGAAGCTATAGCTATCGCAGAAGGAACGAACGAACCATTCCGCCATCTGGGCTATATTATGTCTAATAAACATTTTGTGATATACAATCCCCTATCCTTTCCCTAACCTCCTTCCATAATCTGCTCAAACGCCCCTCGCAGTCTTTGTTCTGTCAATGTGTGTGTGTGTTTAAAGGCCAAAAGGCCTTACCGGCCAAATGCGGAAGCCAGCGCGACCTAACACGACTCGTGCGTGTTTATGGCCAACAACAATGCTGATAGCAACAACAATATGGCACAATAACAACAATTAATATGTACACAAGAGAACCTTAAATTAATAAGCTGACTTTTATATATTTTCCTTGCAGCATTTTGACGGAGTTGCTGAGCCCAAAGAACCGAGCCCAAATTCAAACCCAAGTCCATTGCCAGGAGAGCCTTGAGGGGCAACGGTAAGTCTATTTGACAAATACGAGTACGAGTACGCATAAATAATATATAAACTCATATATACTTGTATATTTCCTTGTACTCATAGTATGTACTCGTTTATTCGAGTACTTATTCGAGTACTCAACTGAAATGTGAATACTTTGGTCACAACAATTTCTGACTATTATTCTGCGATTATTGCACAAAAGGCAACTAATGTTAAGTATCGCTAAATGTATAATAAACTATGAATTGCGAATTTGATTATTACCTAAAATTCGCTATCTGTTAGTTTGTTATAGTCAAGTTTGACTGCATTTGTTTAACTGTTAAACTTCCATTGAAATGCAATTTCTATTAAAAATGTCAAATGAATTTTAAAGCAAACTTTGACATGAAGCATGAAAAGTGTCTTAAGCTTGTTACAAATTAAATAAATAAATAGAACTGTTCAAAATAGTTAATCAAGGCTATTTCAATTGCTAATGACAGCGTCTAAAATTGTGCTTCCATCACATTGTACATACAGTATTTATAGGCCAAGTCTTTGACATTTGCAGTTGAAATTGTTATTGTAACTTTGGTGTACAACAACAACAACAACAACATCAACAAAAGTAACAACAATAGTGGTAGCAACAACATGAGCAACAACAACGCCAATGACAACTTTGTAACACTGCCCACGCCAAGCCCTTGGAGAGTTGCCGTTGTAGAGTTGGAACTGGAAGCTGAGCGAGCAATCGTCCAGTGTTGCCACTTTAGCCATTTTGTAGCTAGACTTGGCTCTTTTGTAATTGCAAAAGCTAGCAAATATAAAGAAACAGTAAAAAGAAACTTGGATATTTTCAAAAATTGATTTTACTTGATGCTAGTTTTATTTATAATTTTGAGTTATTGAAATATCCCAGAAAAAAACCTCTACACAAGGTAAAAGTCTAGTGACGAAAGAAATATCTAACCCCAAAATTTCTGATATCCAATTTTGTGATGTACAAAATTAAGTTTAATATAAAAATTTTAAATACAAATATAAATGAACAAAAAAAAAAAACGGTGTGAGCTTCTTTGTACATAAAAATTACGTTTTGCGAATTTTCGTTTGTTTTTTTTATTAATTTATATTTTTATTTAAAATTTTTCTTTTAAACCTTTTGATCGGTATATAACTCGATCTGATTGGACAGTCATAACAAATTTTCAAATAAATATTGCTTAATGCCTTTCGCACCGTTCGTGCTGCTTTCGTCACTAGCGCGAACTGCCGTCCGCAGTGATTTTATTAAAGAAACATGATTCAAATTTTGTTATTAATAATTGCATCATTTTAAGTTAAATGTGTACCCACAAGTTATGTTTTCAACATTCGAGAAAAATAAAACTTCTGTAGTTTACGTCCTTGAAGTTGATAACTATGAAAAAAATGAAAATAAAAATAAACATATTGTATTTAAATAACTAACTTAATATAGTTTAAAATTTGTCCAGCAAATCGCTTCGTTTCTAATAATGTCTAGCTACTTTTCTATCTCAAATAAGCAACTTGAAACTGTGGCAACAATGCAATCGCCATTGCCAGAGAGAGAGAGAGAGAGAGAGAGAGTCGAGTATGCTGACAACTCTGGTTGTGGCTTTAAAGCGAGTTGCCTCTAGTTTGGCGTTCATAATAATTAGTTATAATCGGATTTAGTTGGACGATGGCGACAACGTTGTCGAAGGTGTCGTATGCTATAGGTCTGACTGTACGGTGTATGGTCTATTGCAAGCACGCCCACACACACACACACACACACACACACACACACACCTTACGAGAAAGAGTGGTAGGGGGGTTGGGGAATCAGACATGGCTTCACTTGAGCTGGAACTGGACCGACCACAAACGAAATGAAAAACCATAAAGAAAAACTTGAACGCCTGTCTATGAGTGGGTTGTTCGGTTGTTCGGTTGTTCGTGTGTTCGGATTGTCTATGTCGACTGGCAGTTCATTATTATGCTCTTTTCTAACACGTTTTGATTCGATTCGTTAGCTCAAACTCAATGCACTAACTAAGCCAGCCAAACGTCTGACATCCACAACGACAGACATCGAGGGGAATGGGTAGAGGGGAGAGGGGTATGGAGGCCCCACAGCGCGACCGATACCCAAAAGTTGCCCCCCCTCTTACCCTTTAAAAAAACAAATCAAAAAAAGTAGTAATAAAACCTGTCTAGAAAAGTCTCAATATATTAATTTATTGAATTGATTTGTGTTTGTATTTCTCTTTCTCGATTTAAAATAGTTTTTTCTTCTTGGTTTTTTTGTTTGGTCGCACGTTCACCTGTGCACCATTTGGTTGCACTTTCCGCTGCGTCATGTGGTGGCTGTGCCACCGACTTTCGATATATATATATACAGTGTATATAACTCAATTAGCTGCATATTGGCTCTGACTCTGGCTGTGGCTGGGGCAAAGCAACTGTGGCAACTGTGGCAACCAAAAAGATGACTCCAAGAGGCATACAACAATGTCATCAGCTGGCCAGCTGGAGAAGCTGCACGTACTGCGTTACTGTTGGCTACTGTTTGTTATACAATTGTTTGCATGGTATTCTGAACTTGTCAACAAGTATAAATATATGCCACAAAAAAAACCTCTACACGAGGTAAAAGTCTAGTGACGAAAGCAATTTCTAGCCCCAAAATTTTTGATATAAAATTTGAGTTTAATCTAAAACTTTTAAATAAAAATATAAATTAAAAAAAAAAAGCAAAAATTGGCCTAAGCCTTTCGATCGGTATATAACTCTATCTGATCGGACAGTCGTAGCAAATTTTCCAACTTAGCTGTATATATTGTTAGTCGCCTTTCGCACCCTTCGTGCTGCTTTCGTCACTAACGCGAACTGCCGTCCGCAGTGATTCCTGATCAAACTGTAGAGCTTTCGATCTTTCTTTTTATCAAATGTTTGTTTACATTTAAATAATTCTGATTTATACTCATTTAAATGTAAATTAAAGCTCTTCCTAAAAATATAGCACGAGAGATATTTGATAAATAGATAATAGAATATTTATAACTAATTGTGAAAGCAACTTTTTTTGTATTGATTAATTTCTCAATTAAAATTAGTCAATACAATATAGCTGCTAAATGATTATTCCTGCAAGGGTATTTCAGATTTGGCTTTATGTATGTCACGGAAATACCATCTTTTTTTATTGGCCACAATTGTTGTTGTTGTTAGCCTGGGCCAAAAAGCAGAAGTAGAATCCAGTTTTTATTTGTGGTCATTTCACAACAACAAATTACAACATAGTTTCAGTTGTTGTTGTTGTTACTGAAGTTGTTGCTGTTGTTGTTGTTATGGATCGATCTTTGGGCCAACCCACACGGCCTTTCCACGTCAATGTCTTATGGCAAAAGTGTGGCTCGAAAACTGTTTCTTTTTATATGCGTTGTGTGTTGTGTCTGTTGTGTGTGTGTGTTTGTGTGTGTGTGGGCGAGCTTGAATGGAATGGAATGACATCGGACGGATTGACAAGGGTGAAGTGGAGTGAGAGGGGGGAGCATAAAATATGTTAATAAGGCTTAAAGTTATACAAATCTTAAAGACGACAAACCTCAGAGTCCGATCTCTGTTGTAATACAAAACCATAAACATGCATTTTCTTTCAAAGATTTTGACAGCATTTTGCAGTTGGAATTGAAGTTGAAGCTTCGACTTGAAGTTTTTGTTGCTGTTGCTGTTGTTGTTGTTGTTGTTGCTGTGGTCGACAGTTGGCATGATGACTGCAAGCTGGTTTGCGTGTCATTTTGGGGCAGGGATATCAGCTCTTTCCTGCTCTCTCACACACTCGCGCTCTCTCAGTCACACTCTTGCTACATCTACCTGTCTTAATTTCCTGCTGCGCCCCTTGTTGTTGCTACTGTTGTTGTTGTTGTTGTTGTTGTTGTTGTTGTTGTTGTTGTTGTTGTTGTATGTTGCTCTCGTTGCGGCGGCAACATCTTCTTTTCTCAATTTCGCCTTCGCACGCTGCTTCTCCCCATTTTGGTCAAAGTCATCATCCAAAACCCAAGAAAAGACCCAGTTCCAGACCCACAGCACGAAATCAGTTAAGTTCAGGTGTTCAATTTACTGATTGAAATTCTGTTTCGATGTGGCCAAGCAACTTTCGTTGTGCGTCCAGTTTTCTCGTCAGCTTGTTGTCTGATTCTTTTTTTTTTTTTTTTTTTTACAGATTTTCTGCTTGTTAAGAGCTGCGCAGAGATCGAGTGGCGTTTTTAGTTTGGGGGCCACATATGATTTCGTTTCATAATTTTATGCTTGAACGTTGTAGCATGTCGTGGAATTATGTTAGAATTATGCTAATGAGCCCCACCGTCGAACAGTCGATAGATGCTTTAATTATGCGCGGTCAACACAAGTTTAGCGAACCTTCTGGCCAATCTATAGCCCATGTTGCCTTATCTCTTTCACTTCCCTAAGCGATCTGTCAGCATGAAAAAGCAGCAAGAACTTTACATTAATTTCCGAACAACAGAAAAGAACTGCAAAGTGAACTGATTAAATGTCAAAACGATAAGCTAACAAATGGCAGGACCTCTACTCTCCTACTCTCCTACTCTCCTACTCCCCTACTCCCCTAGTCGCCTAGAGCCCTCATAACCTACCATATACATAAACAAGTGAGTAGCCCTTTTTATCTCGAATTTTCTGAGCGCAGGACGAAACTTAACTTTTGCTGACTTTGTAGATAGTCCAACAAAACTTGAAAGAGCCGCCCACAACGCTCCCTGTGTGTGTGTGTGTGTGTGTGTGTGTGGGTTAGTGGGTTAGGGTGTAGGGGGCTAGGGTGGTACGTGCCCATTAATAGGCGATTTAAGTTTATTTTTTGCCAGTTGCTTCGACTTTTTATTGACACTGTCCTGTTGTATAGCAATCACTCTACCTCTCTCTTTCTCTCTCTTTTTCTCTCTGTCTCTTGCTCTTGCTTGATGTCTTATTCTCTTGTGGCAACTGCCTGTTAGCAGGACTTGTTGGTTTTTCTTTGACTTTGACTTTGGCTTTGGTCCCATACGCTTAGGCGCTGCCTTTTAGTTGATTTGCTCAAGCAAACAAATTGACAACAAAGTGCAGCTTCCACACACAAACACACACACACACACACACACATATAGGAGACTGGTACACACAAATTGATTTTAATTGTTAAGCATTCCCTTTTTTAATTGTCCTAATCTCTGCCTAACTTGAAGCTTGCCAATATCCTTTACCTTAATTTGTTGCCATCTGTCGGGCGCTCTTCTTCTTCTTTCTTCTCGTTTCTTTCTGCTGGTTTTCTTTTTTCAGCTCCATTTCTGTCTCCTTTTGTAGTTGCCATTTTCATTTTGTCAGCTAAAGTCCTTTAAGTAGCCCCTTTTTGCAAAAGGGTTAACCGGTCCCCGAGGGCCAATGCTGTCAGTTGTTGTGTGTGCATGTGTGTGTGTGTGTGTGTGTGTGTGTGTGTGTGTGTGTATGTGCGTCGAAGCTATCGTCATTGACTTGAGGTACAGTTGACACTTTAACTGCTAGTTAATGTCCCATTTAAGATTGAGGCTGATTTGTCTTGATTTTGCCGTTGGACAATCGCTGTCTCTTTCACTTCCACTCTCTCTCCCTCTCTCTATATCTTCTTTTTTTTATCAATCTACCTATCTATTGCAGTCTTATGCAGTTTCGCTTGCCCTTAAGTTATTTATACATCTCTTTCTACTTCTATATACTCTCTTTAACATCTTTGCTGGGTCAAATAAAAGCTGCTTGCTGTGAAACAGCTACAATCTTGTGCATGAGAGAGATAGTTATATACTTATAAGCATCTATTTTTTTAACTGTCTAATTTTAAAGCAATAATTTATATTTATAGCTTTGTTTAAAGACACATTTGAGGCGTACAAAAGCTGTCTGCTATGTGACTTAGTTTGCCAGTAGTTAGTCTATTTTTAAAGCAATAATTTATATTTATAGCTTTGTTTAAAGACACATTTGAGGCGTACAAAAGCTGTCTGCTATGTGACTTAGTTTGCCAGTAGTTAGTCTATTTTTAAAGCAATAATTTATATTTATAGCTTTGTTTAAAGACACATTTGAGGCGTACAAAAGCTGTCTGCTATGTATCTTAGTTCGCCAGTAGTTAGTCTATTTTTAAAGCAATAATTTATATTTATAGCTTTGTTTAAAGACACATTTGAGGCGTACAAAAGCTGTCTGCTATGTGACTTAGTTTGCCAGTAGTTAGTCTATTTTTAAAGCAATAATTTATATTTATAGCTTTGTTTAAAGACACATTTGAGGCGTACAAAGCTGTCTGTATGTGACTTAGTTTTGCCAGTAGTTAGTCTATTTTTAAAGCAATAATTTATATTTATAGCTTTGTTTAAAGACACATTTGAGGCGTACAAAAGCTGTCTGCTATGTATCTTAGTTCGCCAGTAGTTAGTCTATTTTTAAAGCAATAATTTATATTTATAGCTTTGTTTAAAGACATTTGAGGCGTACAAAAGCTGTCTGCTATGTGACTTAGTTTGCCAGTAGTTAGTCTATTTTTAAAGCAATAATTTATATTTATAGCTTTGTTTAAAGACACATTTGAGGCGTACAAAAGCTGTCTGCTATGTGCTAGTTTGCCACAGTATTTAACACAGTTACATGAACTATCAAAGTCCATTTATTGCTGTATTTGGGAAAGGGTGCTCGCAGCTGTTGCTGGTGGAGTTGGTGGTGTTGGTGGAGTTGGTACTATTGATGGTGGTGCTGCAGCTGCAATTGGCCTTAAATCTTGGCCAAGAAATTGACGTAGAAAGTGGCCCAACTCAAACTAAACTCAAGTCGACAGAACAAGTCAATGGCAAAACTTTGTTACGGTTCAATATAAATTTTTCAAAAGTTATTTGTACCAGGTGGGCCTTTTATTGATTTATGAGAGAGGCAGGTCGGTACGGCTCGTTTAGATGAACGCTTGGTCATTTGCCTCGTCTACGCTTCCCAATGAGGCCAAAAACTGTAAATGACAAAACTCATTGGAGCTCTGGCATCGAGCGAAGGAAGCTCAACATCCGCTGCAGCTTGCATCTAATAACTAAAAGATGATAATAATACCATGGTGAGGTATGGTGAGGGGGAACGAGACGAGGCGTGTTTCGGTTTGGGTATCAGTTAGACTTAACAAACTGGTTCGACCGGAGCATGGAGCAAATAATTAGCATGGGGCAATGGGCGCTGAGTCGACAGAGCTCACATTCATCACAAAAATAACTTTATTGGACTCGGACTCTGGTTGGGACTCTGGTTGGGACTCGGACTCAGACTCGGGCGTTGCCGCAGCACCTGTTCCCCAGTTGCAGTTAGCCGACTATAAATATCGCAAAGATGCTTGGCATGCTGCGTAAAGGATGCTGCACGCATGCTGCAGCTGCAACATCTTGTGGCCACTGACCACTTGCAACAGCAACACTTGCAACAGCAACAACAGCAACAACAACAGCAACAGCTACAACAGCAGCTGCCTCTAAAGGAAGCCCAATGGCAGGGAAGTGACGCTGACAAAACAAGCTGCCTTCCTTCTTCACAACTCTCTTCTCCTCCCCTTCTCCCTCCCCTTCCCTCCCTTCCCTGCTTTCCTCCTGCTCATGTGCTGCCCTCATCGATGCTGTTGCTGCATCGATTGGTTGACCAGTGCCAGCTAGAGATTTATGTGTGATAAGCGTCGCCTGAAAATAATTACTGTATCTGCTGCCAGTTGGGGCAACTGGCAACTGGCAACGGGCAACTGGCAAAAGCTGCAAGCGGCAAGCGGCAAGTGGCAAGCAGCATGCGGCAGCGAAAATTGAAAACTGGAGCGGAAAACGTTTGGAACGGAAATGTTTTTGTTGTCGAGTGATTGGCATTTTGGTTTTAAGCAGACCCCATCCATGCCTTTCAAATCCATCAAACAGCGAAAGAGAGAGAGGGAGAGAGAGAGAGAGAGAGATAGAGAGAGACCGATATAGTTCAATAAAATTAGAAAGAGCTAGAGAAATAGTTTGCAAATCAAAAGCACTATTTGAAAATCCTTTAATTAATATCTTTACAAAATGGACTAACAAGAATAATAATTACATTTCAATTTTTGTTTAAAAAAGTGATTCATTTTTCGATACAAAATAATTATTGAATAATAATTAAATTTCAATTTTTGTTTAAAATCATTAGATAAAATATAAAAATCATAATACAAAAATAAAAGTGATTTATTTTTCTATACAAAATAAATATTGAATAATAATTAAATTTCAATTTTAATTTAAAATCTTTTTAAAAAATATAAAAATCATAATACAAAAATAAAATTGATTCATTTTTCGATGCAAAAAATTTATTGAATAATAATTAAATTTCAATTTTTATTTAAAATCTTTATAAAAATTATAAAAATCACAATACAAAAAAAAGTGATTCATTTTTCGATACAAAATAATTATTCAATAATAATTAAATTTCAATTTTTGTTTAAAATCTTTATAAAAAATATAAAAGTCATAATACAAAAATAAAAGTGATTCATTTTTCGATGCAAAATAATTATTGAATAATAATTAAATTTCGATTTTTATTTAAAATCTTTATAAAAAATATAAAAATCATAATACAAAAAAAAGTGATTCATTTTTCGATGCAAAATAATTATTGAATAATAATTACATTTCAATTTTTATTTAAAACCTTTTTAAAATATATATAAATCATAATATAAAAATAAATGTTTAGTTTAGAAAATATATAGACAGTTTAGGATTTGCTACAAAGGAAGACAAACTCCAACTAAAACATTGCCTACTTCTTTCAATTCCATATCAAATGACAACACATTGTTGTCAAATCAAGTTGAAAGTGAGATCTTTGCTATCCGACAATTACCCACATTAAGATAAAAGTTACAAAAAAAAGTAAAATAGAGAGAGAGAGAGAGAGAATATGAAAAGAAACCAAATACTTATGTACGTGGTGTGGATGGGGCGATAAACGAGAGTGTCTATAATCACTTTTAATTAGCGATCATCGCGATGGTCTCGCAACCGAGTCAAATGGTTCCCAAAGTGCCCAGTGCATGGCTCTAATTTTTAGTAATTTCTTGAGGGGCTCCACTGCCGATCTACTCCTCCTCTCTCTCTTTTTCTCCCTCTCTCTCTCTCTCTAGCGCTGTTTCTGTTTTTTTGAGTCAAACGGAAGCAAACGCCGTAATCTTTATTTCTTCTGCTTCTACATCGTTTTTTCTTTTCTCTTCTTTAATTTTGCTTTTTTTTTTTTGGATAGTGCGTTTTGGGGTTCTGTTCGGTTTTATGGATTTCAACGTTTTTCGTCGTCTTCTTTTCACCTTTTTTATGCTCTGCTATAATTTTCCCTGTCTGCGAGGAGCGCCAATTTCCGTATAAATGCAATAAAAACAAATAACAGCCGCGAACTACAAGAAAACAAAATTAGTTGAAAAGCAATAGACGCCAAGTGGCGGAAGCGAACTACTTACTACACACACACACACACACACACACACACACACACTCATATGTGTGTGAGTATATGAATATGTGAACAAAAATGCGTGAGAAAATCCAAGCTGAGAGCACAGCTGACGAGAAGCAACAGCCGCTGTCAGGTGCAAAGGGCAAAGGGAGCACTATCAAAATTGGAACTGGCGCTACAAAGGTGGTGAGAGAAGGAGGAGCAGAAGGAGGAGCAGGAGGAGGAGCGGGAGGAGGAGCCGTTCAAGTTCTAGAGCTGAAACTGAAGTTAGACAGTGCTGAGTGGTGTCCACACGCCCACAAGCTGATTGGCCAGATAGTGTCAACAGATACATAGGTACATGTATATACACTGAAAAAAAAGACCAAGTTCTAAAATCAAGAACATTCATCTTAAATATTTTGTTCTTAAAAAAAATTTAATTTTAAGACCAAATTACTAAACTTAAGATTATTAATCTAAAAAATCTTAAAATCTTAATATAAGAATAAAAATCTTAATTTGTTTGGAAAGTATAAATAGGTATTTGGTATATAAACTGTTGGCACCGTGGCGCTCTGGTTAGAGAGGCCGCTTCAATTGTGAAGCAGTAGGCGGCGGTTCGAATCCCACTCGTAACAAATTAAAATAACATTTAAAAAATTACTTATACAAAATAAAAATTTAAGTAAATCAAAATTTAAAAATAAAAAAAAAATTATACCAATATAAAATAATTTTTATTTATTTTATTTTTTAATTTTATGTTCTCGACGCATTTTTTAGACCAAAAATCTTAGTTCTGAGACCAAAATCTGGATTTTAGAACATTTTTTTTATCAGTGTATATATGTGTATAAATATGTATATGTACATATGTAACAATGTCCCATTAATCGATAGATTTGTATGTACACTCATAGTTTGTCGCTCATTATGTTCCTTTGGGCTCTATGCTGGCTTCCAGCAACTCAATCGATATGAAAATCAATAGTTAACTTTCAAGTTGCTTTACAAAGAATTTTCCAACTGACCTTGTAGTTCAATAACCGTTTAATGAACATAATACTCTTGTTTGGGGTGGCTAACAACATTTATAGTAGCTAAGTCTGCTAATTGCTGTAAACGATACGACAAGAAAACATATGTCCTAAACTGACCTTGTAGTTCAATAACTTATGCTTCAATTAATTTAAAATTCAAGAGTTTTATTTCATTTGTTTTTTCATTTATTAAATTTTGATTTTAAGCATTGCAAAGATTGAAAAAGTATTTTAAATATAAAAAAATATGTAGGTACACTTTAATTTTTTATGGTTATATATTTTTTAATCTTATATATATTTTAATTCAATGGCGTAAAGATTTTGACGAGTGTTTGTCTAAGGCTTAATTATAAACATAATTATTATTTAAAATTTTATAACTCCATATATATATATATTATAAAAACAAATATGTAAACATGTGTAAATTTATATGATAGTGGTTTGAAACGAAAATATTCAGGCCTGTTCCGGTTTTCACTTCCAATTTTATTGGATTTTAAAAAATGTAATTATTTACGTTGCATTTGGGCTAAACATTTTAAAATTAAAGTTAATCACTTTATTGAACTCAAAGTGAATTCAATACGCAAAATATTTCCAGACTGATATAAAAAAAGGCTAAAGATTTTCACTTCCGACAAGTCTTGGCGAAAATGAAAACCGGAACAGACCTGATTGAAATATTCTGAAGGATGTATGACAACACTTATTCTATACATTTTTTATTTCTATTGAAATCTCTACTTTCGGGTAAAAGTTATGCTCAATCTGTTAATGTTTTTAATTATTAGAGAAGTGATTCACATTTATTAGAAGCTGTCAAACCTTATAAAAAGCTTCATGCAACGTATTGTGGGCTGAAACGTCTGGGAACCCTTTTTTCTATATATAGAGCAGCATTTTATATTTTCGCGAGCACAATTTACATTTACATTTTACGAATTGTTGGCTACATTTTTACAAATTCCTTTCTGGTTAAATATATACACATATATGTACTTATGTACTTGTATTATGTGCGTAAATATGCTAAAATAAATGTTTCGATTGTTGTAAACTCTCTAGGCCAGAGCTTCGCGCACTTGAGACTCTGCAGAGACTTTTTTGTTGTTGTTTTTTTTGGGGACCGGCTAATTTGAATGTAATTCGCTTTGTTGTTGTTATTGTTGTTGTTGTTTTTGTTGTAGTTGTTGTTGTTGTTGATGTTGTTCTTTTTCGCGCACGTACGAGGCTGTCTGCACTTTCATGAGCGCCGAAAGCATAAAAACAACATAAATAAAAGTAAAAACAAAATAAAAACACGCCTGCCACTAACAACAATACTGCGAACATAAACAATAAACAATAAACGTAATAATAATACTTTAAAAGACCCTCAGGCATTTGTTCACGAATTTGTTCAACAAAACGCAAAAATCGTTTGCGACTAGATTTTTGACTCGCCCTTCCCATTCCCCACCCCTGCCGTCCTCTTGGCCTTTGCTTCGTTCAGTTAAGTTGCCTGTAATTGAACGAATTTTCGGCGAATGCGAAATAAATCATTGCATACTTTTAGGACGTTCATTGAAATTCGTATCGAAATTCAGTTATTGGTATCTCATAGTCTTAATTGTTTTGATATGACATCAGATGTTAAGATTTTATTTCGAAAATGGTAATGAAATTTTAAAATTTCTTCAACTATAATTTTTTTGAGCTCATTCACATTTTTTTCCATGTGACAAACTAATCCGATGACTAACTAATCGTAATGCCATCTCTTTCTATCTCATGCAGAATAATGACAACGAAGCGAAAAGAGTTGCAGCTGATATTCTTGACAATGATGAAGGCGCTTTTGGTATGCTGGCTGACAGTGGGCGTGGCAAGGTGCTCGCCCTCGCAATATACGAGCTATCAGAACCAGAGGTTCGCAATGGAGCCACAGGACCAGACAGCTGTTGTGGGTGCCCGTGTAACACTCCCCTGCCGTGTCATCAACAAACAGGGCACACTGCAATGGACCAAGGATGACTTTGGCCTGGGCACATCCCGGGATCTGAGTGGATTCGAACGTTATGCCATGGTCGGTAGCGATGAGGAGGGCGACTATTCGCTGGACATCTATCCGGTGATGCTGGACGACGATGCGAAGTATCAGTGTCAGGTTAGTCCTGGACCTGAAGGACAACCGGCTATACGTTCCACTTTCGCCGGATTGACAGTTCTGGTGCCGCCGGAGGCACCAAAAATCACACAGGGCGATGTTATCTATGCCACCGAGGATCGCAAGGTGGAGATTGAATGCGTATCGATAGGTGGCAAGCCCGCAGCGGAGGTGAGTAGCCAAAAACCCCAAACAAAAAAAACACAAAGCAGAGACTCGATCCGGCAACTGGTCTGGTCTGACATTCAAACCGCAGCCTGATGAAAGCAGCACTTTCACACGAGCGCAAGCTGGAAACTAATCAAGCAAACAATGGATATCAGTCAGACCACGCCAGGGCTGCCAGACTGTCAGACTAAATGACTAACTGACTCCCCAACTGGTTCCACCAATTGAGCTAAACCACAAAAACTCCTCTTTCTCTCTCTCTCTGTCGCACAGATTACATGGATTGATGGCCTGGGCAACGTTCTAACGGATAACATTGAGTACACAGTTATACCGCTGCCCGATCTACGTCGCTATACGGCCAAATCGGTGCTGCGGCTCTCGCCCAAAAAGGAGCACCACAACACGAATTTTACGTGCCAGGCACAGAACACGGCCGACCGCACCTATCGCTCTGCCAAAATACGTGTCGAGGTAAGAGACAATACCCCTTCGCCTAACCACTCTCCCATGCTCTGGTGACCCCTCTAACCCTTGTCTAGTGCAGATTGTGTTGTCCTTTGGTCCATTGCAATTTTACCAGCGCATGTCGTTGCCTATGGGACTAGCACAATGCGCTGACGCGTCACAGTCAACGCCTGAGCCCCCCACTATCAATATTAGGTGGCGCCCTCTATACTCTGTTCCCCACAAATGCCTAGATGATGCGTACACCCGTCGCGTCGGCCAGCATCACATTTATGCAGGCCTTTTTGAACGAGCCTTTCTACCATGGACATGTCCATGACAGTGATGGGCTAATTCATACCGAAACATGAACCATAGGGTTACGGCCAATCCCTCAGTTAAGTGAAAGCAGGCAAGGACTTACATTGCTGTTTCACACACAGCTGTCATACTGTACCCTCTGCTGTTCCCTGGCTTCCCCTCATTCACTGTCCAGTGTTAAGCCCTGTCAATTGGCCACACAGTTAGCGTCTTACCTATATTACTGTTCCTCTTGTCAACTGACAAATTCATACACTGAAAAAAAAGACCAAGTTCTAAAATCAAGAACATTCATCTTAAATATTTTGTTCTTAAAATAAGATTATTTTAAGACCAAAATACTAAAACTAAGATTATTAATCCAAAAAATCTTAAAATCTTAATATAAGAATAAAAATCTTAAATTGTTAGGAAAGTATAAATAGGTGCTATTTCGTATCTAACAATTGGTGGCATCGTGACGCTCTGGTTAGAGAGGCCGCTTCAGTTGTGAAGCAGGCGGTTCGAATCCCACTCGTAACAAATTAAAATAACATTTATAAAATTACTAAAACAGAATAAAATATAAATAAATCAAAATTTAAAAATAAAAAAATATAAATATAAAAAATAATTTTCATTTATTTTATTTTTTGCTTTTAATCTTAAGAACATTTATTCTTAAAACAAGAACTTGTTCTTATTTAAAATGTTGTTAAATTCAAGCTGTGTTCTCTTAATTCAAGAATTTGATGTTCTCGACGCATTTTTTAGACCAAAAATCTTAGTTCTGAGACCAAAATCTTGATATTAGAACATTTTTTTTATCAGTGTAGCTGGCTCTTAATTAGGTTAGGTCTTTCAGCTTAGAAGGTCGCCGTCTAATAAGAAACCCCTCCACAACAATTGCAACTAATCTTAAACTGATTTCTTAATTCGTCATTCAACAGGTCAAATACGCGCCCAAAGTCAAGGTGAATGTCATTGGCTCGTCAGCGGGAAACAGCTACGTTGGCCAACAAACTGGCGCCGTTCAGCGTATTGTGGAGCATGCACAGGTGCGACTCGAGTGTCGGGCCGATGCGAACCCGAGTGATGTCCGTTATCGCTGGTACATCAACGACGAGCCAATTATAAACGGTCAAAAAACTGAGATGGTAAGTGCATCACTCAAGTGAGCTGGAGAGGAGGAAGAGGGAAGAGGAACGTGGCACGTCCACATTCCTTTAGCTAGCCGCATAATTAGAGCAACTTTGCTGGCATCAGGTTGTATAATATGCTGGCCAGAGCTATTTTGTCATGCCAATTACAACTGGGGACTAGACCAGATCTATGTACTGTCGATTGGCGCAAGAACCAGTTGTGCCAGTTGGCCGGAAAGAGTTAACGTTCCCACAATTTGCTCAATCTCGTATCTTTTCTCCCCTTTCGCCTTTCCACGATCAGGTCATACGCAATGTAACGCGAAAATTCCATGATGCAATTGTCAAATGCGAGGTACAGAATTCCGTCGGCAAGAGCGAGGATAGCGAAACGCTGGACATTAGCTGTAAGTAGCAAAATGATCTTTAGCACAAGTCCAAGCCAGCAGTCTTAACCGATTGCTCCATCCCTTTGCCCGCTTTAGATGCACCCAGTTTCAGGCAGCGTCCGCAATCCATGGAGGCGGATGTGGGCAGCGTGGTGTCGCTGAATTGCGAGGTGGATAGCAATCCACAGCCGGAGATTTTCTGGATACAGCATCCAAGTGATCGGGTCGTTGGCACCAGCTCCAATCTGACCTTTAGTGTCAGCAACGAGACAGCCGGCAGATACTACTGCAAGGCCAATGTACCAGGCTATGCTGAGATCTCAGCGGATGCATATGTCTATCTGAAGGGCTCGCCCAGCATTAGTTCACAGCGTTTCCAGTACGGTCTGGTTGGAGATACGGCAAGGATTGAGTGTTTTGCAAGCAGTGTGCCACGTGCTCGCCATGTATCCTGGACCTTCAATGGGCAAGAGATTAGCTCCGAGTCTGGACATGACTACTCGATACTTGTGGACGCAGTGCCGGGCGGGGTGAAGAGTACGCTCATCATACGCGACAGTCAGACCTATCACTATGGCAAATACAATTGCACTGTGGTGAACGACTATGGCAACGATGTGGCCGAGATCCAACTGCAGGCAGAGAGTAAGTACCAGCTCAAAATGGAGAAGTATCACTTTACTTATAGTTCCACACTTTTGTTTCCCCCTTCTTTCTTTTCTCATCTTTTTTAGAGAGCGTATCCGTGTTGATGACGATTGTGGTCGGCATTTCGGGAGTGGCCATTCTGATGGTATTGACCATCATCATCCTCATCTACTTTAAGTGCAAGAAGCGCACCAAGCTGCCTCCCGCCGACGTCATTAGCGAGCATCAGATCACCAAGAATGGAGGTGTCAGCTGCAAAATGGAGCCAGGTGATCGTACCTCCAACTACAGCGATCTCAAGGTGGACATTTCCGGTGGTTATGTTCCGTACGGAGATTACAGCACACACTACAGTCCACCGCCACAGTATCTGACATCCTGTTCGACCAAGTCCAATGGCAGCTCCACCATCCTGCAGAATAACCATCAGAATCAACTGCAGCAACAGCAACAACACCAGCAACATCATCACCAGCAACAACAACAGCAACAACAGCAGCAACAAACTGCCGTTCAAAGTGTGCCCATGACCTTTCTGACCAACAGCAGTGGTGGAAGTCTGACCGGCAGCATAATTGGAGCACGTGAAATACGCCAGGAGAATGGCTTGCCCAGTCTACAGTCGACAACGGCCTCGGTAGTCAGCTCCTCGCCAAATGGAAGCTGCAGTAATCAGAGTACAGCAACCACCACTCACGTTGTGGTGCCCAGCTCGATGGCCTTGAGTGTGGATCCGCGATACAGCGCCATCTATGGTAATCCGTATCTGCGCACATCTAACTCCTCGCTACTGCCCCCTCCGACGGCTGTCTAAGCAGCTGAAGAAGTGAGGAATCTCTGTTAGGTCTCCGCCTGTAGCCCCGCCCATTTACCACAGAACACACTCGTAAGACTGATCTCAAGGCCGAATGAAAAGATATAGGGCTAACGTTGGGCGCCAGACAGTCGTTGGGCGCCATAGCACACTGTGTTTTCGTGGCGCTGAGGTAAGGTAAGGTAAGAAGAGACCTTTCAAACTTTTTAGCAACCAAAAATTCGCATTGTGTAACTTAAAGATTAAGCATTCGTTTAAATGAGCTCATGCCACGTCTTATTAGGCAGCATTTATGTTAACTAGGCTAACCATATTCTAGGTATAAGCTAGTAGAACTACCAGCTGCTCTATAACTTAACTACTCACACATACTTAGTATTTTATATTATCATAATATATTACAATGGTTTTTTTTTCTCCTCTAGCCTAGTGAGAGAGTCAGTTGATGTAAAATATCTCGGCTGCTTTAGCTTTAGCGTGACAAATTCAATTTTTTCGCTAGCATGTAAGTGACCTCTCAAGGGAGGGTTTTAATAGACTATTAAGCTAGGATTTTGCGCATTTACAAGTCCATAGAAACTTGCTGCATGTTAAAAAAGGGCCTTACAAAGATTATTTATTACAAAAGCCGATGAAAAACAAAACAAAAACAAAAACAAAAGACACCAATGCTAGAAATGTAATTACCACAAAATAAAATAGATATACAATATAAAAAAAAACAAAAAATTTTTGCGTAGCCTGATTGTTAGCTTATTGCTTCTCTTTTCCAAGTTTTCACTATTAACTGTTGAGCATATCTTAAAGCGTTTACAATTAAAGTAAAATATCAAAAAAAAAATATATCTATCAAATATCTTTCCATATTAACAGTAGCAAAAGGCGCGCGAAAATTAACAAAAAAAAAAATAAATAAATAAAAATATTAAATTTTAAATATATTTAAAAATTATTCAGTCAATGTGCTTGCAACCATACTGTCATACTCATGTGTAAATGTATGTGAAAATTGTATGTGCATTGCTTAAGAAAATTATGCCAAAGTACCTGATAGTATTTAAGCCGAAGAACGTTCTTCTTTTTTTTTTGTCGTACCTTAAGAGTTTTTTTTAGAGTGTAGGCCAAAATAAAAACATATTGAAGATACATATGTCGTCAACTAAATACTTAAACTCCATTAAAAGGATCTTAACTTATATTACGCCCACATTTTAATCTCAGCAAACGCAAAAAATAGAGAACTTTAAATTTAAAAAAAACCAAAAGAAAATATCGGCATGCACGAATTGTATACTGCAAAGTGATTTGATTGATATTTAGTTAAATTAACTTGATTATTGAAAAAATATTTTAGAACATTTAAATATATATATATATATAGTCGTTTATTTTTTGTACATGCTTGGTCAGGTTATACAATAACCTTTTTGAGATACTATGGCAAAAATAAATTTCTAAGAAAACATAAAATTTTTTATTGAAAGTTTGCTATGCAGGTCAGACTTTTAGGAAATGTTTTACATATATGACAAATATTATCCTCTGCACGGGTATCAAGAAATTTTTATATGGTTCAAACTCATCAGTTCAATTGTGCTTCAGTGTACTTCTAAACTTACTTCTAAGTGTGTAACGATAATTCATAAACATTTATCCTAGCTATGTATGCCATTAACATAAATAGAGTATATAGTCTATATATATATTATATATATAGAGTTCTTTTTTTTTTTTTGTCTAACTGATAATATAGACCCGTCGTCGTAGCAATATTTTGATATATAAACATATGTATTTCATATCGAAAAATTCAAATAAAAGGCATCACTTCATATTCTTTTATAATGCTTAATGATTTTGTTTTCTTTTTTGTGTTGTTTTTGTGCGCCTTTTTAGCAATTAAGCGACGTGAATTGCATTGAAATCGCTATATATTTAGCTGTCGATATTTTTTTGTCAGTAATTAAGCGAAATGAACAAATGTTTTATGTATACAAAAAAAAAAAAAACAGGTTAATTACAGCAAATAAACAATTGCATATAGTATATATATACATATATATATGATAAAGATACAAATGAAAGAAAAAAACAAATAAAAATGAATAAAAATTTATTGCAAAAACAAAGTTTGGTGTATATTAATTCATTTTTATTTATTTATTTTTATTTTTTTTTTTGAGGCAACATCAAAGTGCAACTTGCTTATCATTAGCAGCTGGTATCGCAGCTGCCCTCGTAAGTCAAATAAAGCGTGAGCATTTGTAATTTTACCCCCTACCCAAAGCCTAGTGAGTAGCTGAGTGTGGGGTGGATGTGATGGGTGTGTGTGAGTGTGGGTGTGTGGTGTGTGGGTGTATGGTGTCACGTCACGTCAGAATACTGTCAGCTAAAAGCTAAAATCAAACAAACAGCGCAGAAATTAAAAAGTGCCACCCAGAAACAGGCAAAGCCAAAAATATATGTGTGTGTGTGTGTGTGTAAATTAATGGTAAGCAGTGTGTGGAATGAAAATGAAATAAAGGACGTTGACAGAGCGTCGACGATGGAGTGTGGAGTTGTCGAGTTGTGGAGTGTTGTGGAGTGTTGTGAGGAAGTCGAGTTGACAATGCAAACAAACGGCTCGCTAAGCTCGACTAAAAATGCTTAATGAGTGCGTAAGGTCACACACACACACATACACACACACCACACATGTTGACTTGGGGTCCATGGGTAGCCTGTGTCCTTGTTGCTTGCCGCACATCCGCAAGAAAATGTTGCGGCATCGCGCGGCGCACATTAAACTAAATTAGTTGCCTTTGTCACAAACGATCGAGCACCCGACCAGCTTACAACCTGTCACCAAACACACGCACACACACACACACATGCATATAGACATAGAGAGAGCCAAGTGGCAAGTGGTAAGTGGCGAGTGGCAAGTGGCGAGTGGCAAGTGGCAAGTGGGGTTGCTTATAACTATACTACGTGCACTTAGTCGTCGGAAGTTGCAATTGCGGTTTACTGTGTTAATTGGCATGACATTGTTGTGGCTAACGAAACTATCGTAAGTTGCAGGCGACCAGACTACCAGGCGACCAGGCGACCAGTTTGAGCTCTGACTCTAATGGATTTGCAGTGGATCAAGTTGAGGCAATATCCATATAGCATACCTCCATGCGAGCACTTACAAACTTACTTGCCACAGGACACTTGCTATTGACAACTGCCACGCATTGCCGACAAACTTGAACTTACCGTGATATATTTGTTGCAAGCATACCCTGTAATTGTGTAATAACGCGACGAGAGAAGCACTACTCCATAAGATATATATAGTATGAGACAGGTAGTGAATGGATTTCATATTGTCCAGACTGAGTACTTACTCTTGTTGAATACCCTTCAATTTTTAAATTGATAGTTGGGGTAACATTTAGAGTAGACAATGTATACATGTAACAGGCAATACACGTTTTTAAAATGTTCTTATCTGTTGATGGTCCCAAAATCTTATAATGTACTATAGATTTTGAGCAGCATCGGTCGAACCCGACTGTACGAGACCCTGTTCGTTTGATGTCTCTCTTCCAGTCTCTGAGACCTTCAGAAAATGAAGAATATGTGTACTGGAGATATCTGACAGAGTCTGAGAAGATGTAAACTTCAACATCCTTTTTGTTTATCATTCATTCAGCTATTTCGACCAGGGAATCAAACCGAAACAAATATACGTTACGGTTTCGGTTCCGGTACGTCCCAAAATAACTATTTCAGTAAAAGGTTATATTTTAATTTTTTTCAATCAATTTTGAAACATTTTAAAATTTTTAGATGTCGTTTTATAATAAATATGACATCGAAATATACAGACCTAGGGTAAAAAAAAATTTTTTTAACGAATTTAAAAATATTTGAATGCAAAATGTATTAAGAGGCCAAATCATGATCAAAATGGCATTCCGCTTGAAAATCGGTTCAGTTTTGATTAGTTATGACAGTTTGAAGTTGGTCATACTGCGGTTAAACCACTTTACAAGTCAAATTTTTGTTCAATTTCACATGATTTTTTACAAAAAAATTAAAAGGTCTCAAAACAAGTTTAAAGTGTTGTTTTATACTAATTACGATATAAGGTTGATTAAAAGTGGAAACTTGAGATTTAAAATTTTGAATTTTCGAAATTTCAAAGGGGGGACCCTTAGCATCGAAATCAACATCTAGTAGAATCTAGAGGAAAATATTTTTCTTTAAAAATTTAATAAAATTTAAATGCAGAATGAATTAAAATGGCAAATAATGAATAAAATGACATTCCGCTTTAAAATCGGTTCAGTTTTGATCAAGTTATGACAGTTTGAAGTTTGTCAGACTGCGGATTTAACCACTTTACAAGTCAAAATTTTTGTTCAATTTCACATGATTTTTTCAAAAAATGAAAGGTCTCAGAATCAAGTTTAAAGTGTTGTTTTATACTAATTAAGATATAAGTTGATTAAAAGTGAAAACTTGAGATTTAAAATTTTGAATTTTCGAAATTTCAAAGGGGACCCTAGCATCGAAATCAACATCTAGTAGAATCTAGAGAATATTTTTCTTTAAAAAAATTTAATAAAATTTAAATGCAGAATGAATTAAAATGGCAAATAATGAATAAAATGACATTCCGCTTTAAAATCGGTTCAGTTTTGATCAAGTTATGACAGTTTGAAGTTTGTCAGACTGCGGATTTAAGTCAAAATTTTTGTTCAATTTCACATGATTTTTTACAAAAAAATGAAAGGTCTCCGAATCAAGTTTAAAGTGTTGTTTTATACTAATTACGATATAAGGAGTTGATTAAAAGTGAAAACTTGAGATTTAAAATTTTGAATTTTCGAAATTTCAAAGGGGGGACCCTTAGCATCGAAATCAATATCTAGTCGAATCTAGAGGAAAATATTTTTCTTTAACAAAATAATAAAATTTAAATGCAGAATGAATTAAAATTCCAAATAATGAACAAAATGACATTCCGCTTTAAAATCGGTTCAGTTTTGATCGAGTTATGACAGTTTGAAGTTGGTCAGACTGTGGATTTAGCCACTTTACAAGTCCAAATTTTGTTCAATTTCACATGATTTTTTACAAAAAAATGAAAGGTCTCAGAATCAAGTTTAAAGTGTTGTTTTATACTAATTACGATATAAGGAGTTGATTAAAAGTGAAACTTGAGATTTAAAATTTTGAATTTTCGAAATTTCAAAGGGGGACCCTTAGCATCGAAATCAGATCTTGGTCGAAAATAATTAAATTTTCAAAATGAACAAAATTTAAATACAGAATGAATTTAGAGGCCAAATCATGATCAAAATGACATTTTGCTTGAAAATCGGTTCAGTTTTGATCGAGTTATGACAGTTTGAAGTTGGTCAGACTGTGGATTTAGCCACTTTACAAGTCCAAATTTTTGTTCAATTTCACATGATTTTTTACAAAAAAATGAAAGGTCTCAGAATCAAGTTTAAAGTGTTGTTTTATACTAATTACGATATAAGGAGTTGATTAAAAGTGGAAACTTGAGATTTAAAATTTTGAATTTTCGAAATTTCAAAGGGGGGACCCTTAGCATCGAAATCGAATCTTGGTCGAAAATAATTAAATTTTCAAAATGAACAAAATTTAAATACAGAATGAATTTAGAGGCCAAATCATGATCAAAATGACATTTTGCTTGAAAATCGGTTCAGTTTTGATCAAGTTATGACAGTTGGAAGTTGGAGAACTCTTTGACCTAGCAACTTTACCACAACCGTACCGGTACAAACGTTTCGGTATTTGGTTCTTGACAGAGAATTTTCATTCGGTTACGGTTTCAGTTTCGGTACTAAAAATGAAACGGTTTGTTTCGGTTAACGGTTCGAGTTCAAGAGTTTTCCCAAAAAATTGTAAGCACAATTGACAACATGCTCAAAGGATATTCTTTAATATATTCTTTGATGGATTGTCAAATCCTTACTACAGGGTATTTCTATGGCGTGTTACACTTGAATGTCGCCAAATTATGACCCTTTTTTGTAGATTTACAAAGTGCTTTTGAGGAGTTTCTTTAATCTACCCCCAGTCCCCCCAACACAATCACTACCCATCTACCCCTTCCATGCTTCTTCTTATTATTATAAACAACTGTCGGCTGCAATTGCTGGAACTGGAACTGTAGCTGGAGCTGGAGTTGGAGCTGGAGTTTGACGCACGTCATCGACATCGCAGAAAAACAGACACAAAAAACGGACACAAGTCGCACGAAGAGTTACGATTTCATTAACATGAGATATGGCGAGTGCTTGGGCCTCGACTGGATTGGATTCCCTGTGTGTGTGTGTGCTCTGTGTGTGTGCTGTGTGTGTGTGGTGTGAGTTGATTGGGGTCGTCGGTGGGTCGCGTTTGGTCTGTTTTATGGCTCAAGTGGCTGGCAGCCGGCTGTCGTTGTCGCACTGCGTTGCGTTGTTAATTGTTAACGCTATAGTGGGGCAGTCTCCCTCTCCCTCTCTCTTCTTCTCTCTCTCTCTCTCTTTATCTGAATTACTCTCTTTGTGTTGGAGGGTTGCGACTTTGGACATATGATAAGGAAATGTTTTGTTTTTCACTATGCACTAAAAACGAAATGGGCTAAACGTAACACACACACACACATATATACACCTACACACACACACAAATAGACCACAGTGGCATGAGAATGGTCTGTGGAATGGAGGGGGGAGCGGAACCTGGGCCAGAGCCCTAACCGAAACTTTGGGCTTGGGGTGATGTTGCTTAATGTCCTAGCGACCCGTTCTATATAATTGCCACTGAGTGTGCGTGTGTGTGTGTGTGTGGCTCATATTCGAGGCAGAGGCGAGTTGAATTTCTTGAATTAATAAAATGTCTTCATTATTTAAATTGCACGCACGACCACAGGCGTAACCCACCCAAATGTGGTGCACAAACAAACCCAACAACATATAAATACGTATGTGTGTACATACATACATACATACATATGTGCTGGTCGTTTGTCGTCTCTCTGTGTGTGTGTGTGCGTGTGTGTGCGGCCAAGTTAATTAGCAGCTGGGGAATTGTGAAATATATTAATATTGTACACTTTGGTAGTAGCCCCACCGCACCAGCCAACCACCAAATAGCCATGTCCCCATCTTCGCTTTCTCCTCTCCCTCTTCAACCAACGCGACACTGTTTCCCTTTGTGACCGCATTGGGACGACCATGTCATCCAGAATGGCCATAAGAGTGGTCCATCTTCAGTTTCATCCTGCAATTACCATCGATAGTTACAATACGTAAGGCCAATCGGGAACGACTCTGCCAAAAAATAAGTCTGAGGAATTTGAACAGAATCATAGAGAATTTTAATAATAAAACAATCTAATACTTAACTATTTTATTAGTATTAAAAACAGGAATCAAATAGAGAATTTTAATACTTAACTATTTATTAGTATTAACAACAGGGAATCAAATAGAGAATTTTAATAATAAAACAATCTAATACATAACTATTTTACTAGTATTAAAAACAGGGAATCAAATAGAGAATTTTAATAATAAAACAATCTAATACTTAACTAGTTTATTAGTATTCAAAACAGGGAATCAAATAGAGAATTTTAATAATAAAACAATCTAATACATAACTATTTTATTAGTATTAACAACAGGGAATCAAACCGAAACAAATATCGGTTCTAATTTCGGTTCCGGTACTTACCAAAACAACTATTTCGGTAAACAGTTCTATATCGGTCTTTTCCTTTCGGTTCCGGTATCAGTACCGGTACAGCAACGTATAAATTTTTCCATTTTAGCTGTATATATTGCTAGTCGCCTTTGTCACCCTTCTTGGTGCTTTCGTCACTAGCGCACTAGACTTTTTTCTAAAGACACACTACTTGGAATTTGATCTTTGATCATAATTGTTTTAAGGCATTTTTCAAGGAAGCATTTTTCGGGAAAGAAACACAAAACACTTCTGGAATTTTATTCCTGGGTGTAAAGTACGTATTCTAATGCGTGAATTGTGTATCATTGACATTTTATAACTTTTATCATTTTGACTTTTCACCAATAGCTATATTGTATAAAGTTTATGTATAAAGCTTTTATTTCTGCGGATGTTTCGCATGAAGTGGAAAAAGAGCATAAATTTGTTAGTTCTTTGCAAGCGAATTTGAAAGCTCGAGAAAAGTTCACTATCAACAAATCTTTTAATTTAACAAAAAACAATAGAAAAAAAAACAGATTCTTGAATTATACATATAACTACAACAAATAAATGCAGATTGTTTTGCGATAATAACGGGGTCATCTTGCTTGTGATTGTTGTGGATGATTGATGATTTACTTGAGTCCGCCAGTGACTTCGATGGCAGCGCCATTGACATAGGCGGACTTCTGGGAGGCCAGGAAGGCAATCACCTCGGCAATTTCATCGGGCTGACCAAGACGACCAAGGGGACAGCGTTGCACCACCTGCTGCTTGATCTGGTCGGGCACCACAGCCACCATGGGAGTGTCAATATAGCCGGGAAGGATGCAGTTGACGCGTATACCGAATTTGCCAAACTCCTTGGAGGCCACCTCTGTGAAGGAGATGACGCCAGCTTTGGTGGCAGCATAGTTGGCCTGTCCCATGTTGTTCATGCGTGCCACAATGCTGGACAGATTGACAATGCTGCAGTTGCTCAACTTCTGCTCGATCATTGCCTTGGCAAACTGTTGCGTCACCAAGAACGTTCCCTTCAAGTTCACACTGTAGACGTCGTCGTAGTCGCGTTCGGGCATCTTTAGCAGGTATCCATCCCTGGTAATTCCCGCCGAATTCACAACAATGCTGGGCGCCTGCTGGAACTGAGCCAGGGCTGCCGTAACAGCGCTCTGTACACTCTGCACCGACGAGACGTCAACTTCCAGGGCTGCTCGCTCAGCGCCAAGTTGCTTGGCTGTTTCCTGTGCTGCCGGCAGATTGCGATCCGCGGCAATGACTTTGGCTCCATCTCGTGCCAGTATGCGGCATGTGGCACGTCAATGCCAGAGCCGGCACCTGTGTATTAGCAAATTGATCTGAGTTCAAAGGTCATACTTGAAAGCTGACATAAACAAAACGCACCTGTTACAAATGCCACTTTGCCAGCCAATATTCCACTTGCCATTCTGACAGCGTGTCTGTATGTGTGTGTGTGTGTGTGTGTGTAGGTGTGTATGTGTGTGTGAGCGCGTGTGCGTGGGAGTGAGTGAGTGTGGGGATCTTAATCTAATCAGTGCCACAGTCCAAACAATTATGATTGCCACCAGAATAAACAACACGCCACCTGCATAGATTTTGATAATTCACCGAACAGTGTGACCAAAGTCAAGCCAGTGAAAATGCCACAACAGCTGATCAGCTATCGTCACACCTAACGTCTATCGTGAATATACCGATATTATAATCATTTATTATTTGGTGTTTGTATTTTTTACAACAGATATAACATGTTATATTTGTATTTTTTTTTTCATTTAAATTTATGCTTACACTGCTACCAAGATCCCTCTGCTAACAGTGTTGGGAATGCGAATTTTTACTGCACAGCCTGAAAGTATGCTTTCGAATATTCACTCATTAAATCGTACAATGGTTTTACACAGCGCAAAAGTCTGCAATACAATTTGAAATATTGCATCGCAAAAGTCTGCAATACAATTCGAAATATCGCAGTTTTACGATAACTCAACATTTTTAGTTTGTTTCAGTTGGTTTACATTTCTTGAACACCAATAACTTTTATTATTTAGTTATTAATTTATATTTTTTATGCAGGCGCTAAGAGTCACCTATTTATGCAATTAAATTCTAGCTCTTAGAAGCAATCATTCGTATTAATGATTTATGATTATCTACATTTAATTGATTCTATTACTGTTTATGTTTATTTAATATACTAAATTAAATTTGTCTCTACTAAATATAAAAATAAAAAAATTTAAAAAAAGTCTCATTATTTCTCTGTGCTGCCTAAAAGTATGCAATGAAATGTGCATTTGCCTATAATTGAGCGATTACTTTGAGTTTTGTGTAGGCAAATCTTTTCATTTATTTATCAATTAGGTCATTCCAAAGGTATTAGATAGTATAGCCGGGACTGAGGCTGGGACTCGGGCTGCAACTCAGTCGGTGGCTGTAGTTGAATTGTTCCGCTGCGAACGCTGCCGCTGCCGCTGCGAGCAAGTCCAAACTGTCGAAGTAACTTCTTGAGATATCGTTTAGGAATGCGGATCAACTGGCGTCTGATGATGCGCTGAATCTTGTTCCATGGACAACTGCTGCCACGATTATCCTCATCGAATTGATCCGCCACATTCAGCTGTTGCATGAGCTGTTGCAGCTGCTGTTCGCTTAGCTGGCTAAGATCGATCTGTGGAATTTGTTGCTCGGTTTCGTCAGTGGTCAGATTATTGGAAGTGCTGCGCAGGCGCAGCGGCTGCGAGACAACGCCACATCCAGCGGCATTTGACTTGGCAGCCACATTCAACAGCAAGATCAGCAACAGCATCCAGTAAAGTGAACAGTTCATCTTGGACTCATATGGCTGACAGACGAATAATGCCCCTAAATAGTTCAGTTGGCCCAGAGGCGATTTTCTGCCACATCACGATCGATTAAAGAGTATTGCTGTAGGTTGAATAAAAAGTGGGTCAAGTACTATTCGAAAGATTTTATTTTGTATTCTTCTGTTTGCTCAATTAAAGAGTGAGGCTTCAATTTAAGATTAGGTACAATAAATTAGAAAAAAAAAAAAATGTGTTCTGTTGATCGTTGATCTCTGTGGAGTGGGTGAATTTTGGATGTGATTTTCCCCTCTCTCTCGCTGTCTATATTTGTCGTTTAGACAAATGGGATGCGTGGACGCTTGTTCTTGTTCTTGTTCTTGCCTTTGCCCTTGTTCTTTTTGTTCTTGTTCTTGCCACCGCGACGACGATTGTTGAATCTCTTGTTATTGTTCTGGACACGCTTCCTAATCACACGACGCTTGTTGGGCCGGCTCTTGGTGTTGAGCATGACCTTCTGTCCATTCTTGAAATAGCGACGATAACGTGGTGGAATACGCACACTGATCACCTGCGACTGACCACGACGTCCTCCCGCGACGCAAATTGATGTGATTGTTCTGGCTGGCCTTGCTCTCGTCCGCTTGATCACCATCGGTGAATACCTCATATTCCTGGGCGCCGGCAGCGAGTGCCGCCTGCATGGCCTGCTCATCGAGTAGCTCAGCGTTAGCTGCCATGGCAACGCCACCGGCTGGCTGCATTTGCTCCTCGTCTTCATCATCGGCCATCTGATTGTCCTCCTGCTCATTATTATATACACGGCCTGTGGGGGTAGTGGGGGAACTGGGGGTAGTGGCGGAAGTCGCTGACGCTGGTGTATTAGTCACTGTTCCAGTTGCCGATGGTATGGTACCAGTTGAGGTTACTGTAGTTACGGATGGGGTGGTTGCTGCAGTGGTGGTGCCAGGACTCGTTATAATAATAGGTATCACCGGCTGGTTGTTGCTACCAAACATGTTCTTGAACGTGAGGAACTTCTTCAAAAACAGACGTCCACTGGAAGCATCTTTGTTGCCATTCGCTCCGACACCGACACCGCCACCTGATCCAGCAACTGGCACCTGCTCGGCATTCTGATCCAGGGCTGCAGCTACAACGGCATCATTGGACCTAGCTAGGACAGGTTCATTGATGTAGGAGCTGCGACGTGCCTTCAGCATGTGGGAGGGCCTCTCGGCCAGCGACACGCAGACGAGGCTGATGAGCAGCACTACCAAGGATACTTGACACTTCATCCTTAATTCTTTTCGTGCCAGCTAGCGAAACTACTCGGTGGAGAACTTTTCGGTTAATGGCTCAGCTGGAGGTGAGTGAAATTGGTTAGTCCAAGTCGTCGTTGTGCTCGCACTGATTGGTAATCAATGTTTGATACATTATCGTGCAAATTGTATCCTTTATACCCGCACTTGCTTCAAGACTCAACATCGACATATGCAAATGGCCAACAAAAAAAAATTGGTCACTTCACAGTACCGCAATTCCATTCTAACTGTAAATGGCATAGGAACAAGTCTATGTACATATTCATCTATGTACATCACAATTGAATTCAATTCAATTTTTAGACCCTGCAGAAGAATAAATAAATAAAAGCGCTCCGAGGCGAAAACGTTCTTCACCGTCATCTTTGTCCGCCTCTCGTTCTGCTTATCATCGTTTGGGCCAAGTCAAATCCCAGTTCAGTCAACCGTTCAACCGTTCAACCATTCAATCTCTCAATCGTTCAAATATTGAGCTTTCTAAGTACGCATGTTTCACGCACTTGGCCATGATACGGCCCCCTCATCTCACCTCTTATAACTATTCACGGATGTCATCATAGCCCTCATTGTTAAGAGCGAACTCAAATTCGCGCATTCAGCTCCAACACTGGGATGCCAGATGTTGCCAGTTGTTGCCAGTTACTTTGGTAAACAAGTGAAAACCCTTCAGTTGCCAGGGCATTGAAATTGAGTTTCTACTCGCAATTAGACGAGCGGGTCAAAGGTGACCTACTTGGAATGGGGTCTTCTATTGCTCAATTGGCAAGTCCAATGCAGTGTTGCCAGACCTTCACAGTAAAAGTAGTATTGGTCGCATTCACCAGGCAGGTTTGCTCTCTGATCATTTTTGTGATACCTATAATCTGATAATATAATACCAAATTTTGTGTATCATGATACCTGAGCATGTACCGTCAGATTTTCTTATCGAAATTCATGAAATGTTTATAGATAGCTTTCTTTGTTATCAATGTACAACAGCAGCAGCAGTTTTGCAATTACAAAAAATTTATTTTAATTTATTACATAGTTTTAATTTAATTTCCTATCTGCGCTGTTCATAGCTTTTTATAATCGATAATTCGATTATCAGGAGTTGGCAGTAAAATGTATCAAAGCGTTCACCAGGAAGTATCAGTAGCATAAAGTTTTTGATCCTTGATCAGGAAAATGTTTTCTGGCGAATGCGACCAATGATTTGAAAAAAATATAGAAATAAAAATAAATCTGCTTACAAATACGCGTAGGCTATATTTAAATAGTCCCAAAAAAAAATTAAAATTCTTGCAATATTTTTATTTAATTATGTCAATTTTAAAATACGGATGCAGTTTTAGTAACAACATAGTCATCAGACTTTTTTGTTCCACTTAAAATTAAATTTAAGTAGCTAAAAGCCATTCATAGTTATGTCTACATGTATCATATGTGTGGAATATAAATTTGTGTCTGGTATGCATTGGTGGAGCTGAAGTACTCTCTTGTTTAATCTGATATCACTCAACAAAACCAATTCTTAAACTCGGGATTCAGCCAAATTGTAATTTAAATTGTAATTTTCTTCAACCTTTTCTTGTCAAGGTTCCGTTAAAAAGACAAAGGTGATGCAAAGACATCTTCAAAAGCATCTAAAGTATCTAAAGTGGTTCCGATATCTTTGAGCGTTGAAAATAATAGAACAGATCGGAACCTAAAATAAAATTGACTGACTAAAGTGGTTAGTTGGCAACACTGGTCCGATTCCCAACCCACTAGCTCACCCTGCTTACAATTTTATCAAGATTAAAGAAACTGATCGTCCAAATTCAAGAGGATCCTAAGAGGTTTTTTTTTTTGCTGTGAGAGGGACATCAAAATGATAAAATTATATTTAAATAAAGAGTAAAATAGTACTTGTTTAACAGACATTTGTTAATCCAAAATATTCAAAAGCACTTTCTTTAAAAGAGGCGTACAGAAAGCTTATCAGAATTTGTCAAGTGATTTCCTTAAGAGATCTGCTCTCTTAGAGTTAGCTTTGAGGAGAAAGCAGTAAAGTATTTCATTGGGTAATGACAATGGAAAGTATTCTCAAAAGACTCAAAAAATTGCATTAGTTATACTCGATTTATTTGAAAAGCGATGTTCGACAGTTGTTCTGAAAAGAATTGGAGCCATTCGTTTAGTTGAAGACGGTTGCTCACTGGTTCCGACGGGATGCGACGACGGCCTCATGGCCATGCGACGGCGTTGGCTCTGGTTACGGAGACTCTGCTTTGACGAGTCAGGGCACGACGCATGTTCTGCTTATTGCGGCGACGGAGCCTTTGGATGCGTTGACAAGCTGCTTGTTCTCCTCCTCCTGGCGACGGAGCTCATAGTCGAGCTGGCGAGCGCTGTGACACACTGTCCGTTGGGACGGCCGTGCACGACGAGTGGGGCTGGAGCCCTCGTAGACACTCAGTTCGTCATCGTCATCATGGATCGGCTCATCAATATTGAAGTCCTCATCATCGTTGTCCAGCTCATCCGCGGATTCTTCGTCATCGACATCAGCTTTATAGGCGTGACGCTGGTTCAGATGTGTCTGATGACGAATATGGTGTTGAGGTCACGACTACGGTTCCCTCGAGCTCGGACGGTGAGGGACTATACGTCATTGTGCTAGTGACGTCGTTTTGACAGCCTTTGAACAGACTCGTAAGACTTTTCCTCGGCATTAACCGCATTCTCTTTCTTAAACACCCTGTATCTTTGGTGCGATGCATCGCCGTCTTCGCTGCGTCCAACTGTAATACGAATGGTATTCGTTGATGGATCAACAATCTGATTGTATGAATTTTGAACTCACCTGCAGATTCGGCCAAAACTGCTGCCGATAGCAAGAGCACTGCACAAACCAGGAATCTCAAGATAATCACGTAATCTCAATATGTCTTCCAACAATCGAATGAATTGATATGGCTTTAGTTATCCTTTGGCTTCAGTGCTGACAATGCTGCTTGCCTGAGGGAATACCGCTGGTTGACTGTGCCATTGCCAACAGATGGACAAGGTTATATACCCGAAGAAACGCTCAGTTGCCAGTCCATATCAACAACTAATCCAATACCGTTGCTAATAATTCTCATTATCATTTTGCCACAGCAAATTTGCAAATTTTCGCATAAATTTTTTGCGACAAAGTTTGTACAAAGCCAGAGTCAACTATCATCAGCCTTTCCCCCTCCTCATTCTAGCTTTTGTGATGTTTGCGAATGAACCAGATTGACCTAGCGACAAAGTTCGCAGCTAAGATCACAACATCCACTATTCAACCGAGTATCATCGGCAATATATCACTGAACTGTTCGATTCTCTTCATCAAATTTGCGACTATTTTCAAATACTTTATTAACATTTTCATTTTTAATGGGCTTCTCGAAGGTGAAACTGATTGCTTTATATATAATATCAGGCTTTCATTACTTTAACTTATTATTTTTTAATATTATTTAAATTGTGAGCTTAGCTGAAGAAAACAGTTAATTATTTGGAGAAGTCTTCCTAATCCTGACAAAACCAAAAAGAAGCATTATTAAAATCAAATATTTTTATAAATAAAAACGTGTATATCAATTAAGTTAATTATTTGGAGAAGTCTTCATAATCCTGACAAACCAAAAGAAGCATTAATAAAATCAAATATTTTTTATAAATATCAATTTTGTTAAATTATAATTGAGTTATAATTTTAAAAGTTAAGGAATATTTGTCTTTTGACATATATAATTATTATGAAATCTTATATAATCTGAATTGATAATAAAATTTATTGGCAAAATAACTTTTAAACTTAAAAAAAATGTTTAATTCAGAAAATTGTAAATACAAAAAAAACCTCTAAACGAGGTAAAGTCTAGTGACGAAAGCAATTTCTAGACCCAAAATATCTGATATCAATTTTGTGACGAACAAGTTTAATCTAAAATTTTTAAATAAAATATAAATTAATATAAAAAACGAAAATTGGCATTGTGCACTGTGAGTAAAAATCTTCTTTGTACATAAAAATAACTTTTGCGCAGTGCCGAACCAATACCGTTTTTTTATATTAATTTATATTTTATTTAAAATTTTTTAGATTAAACTGAATTTTGTTCGTCTAAAATGGATATCAATATTTGGGTCTAAATGCTTTCGTCATAGACTTTTACCTCGTTTAGAGGTTTTTTTGTGGATATCAGAAATTTTTTGCAATTGCTTTTGCTTTTGACATTGTAACTTTATCATTAATGCAGGCAAATAGTAAAATATAAAAAATTTAGTTGTTGAACGTATTTCATATTTAAAGAATTTTTTTCTTTAATTATAAAGAAAAACTAGGGGCCCAGCCCTGCTCGCTTTCTTGCTCGCGTTGCTACAGCCGAGCATACTATACTGTCGGAGACCTCGTACTTACTATGAAAAAAAAAGTTTTCATACTAAGACTTGATTTCACCCGATCGGTCCTATGACAGCTATATGATATAGTGGTTCCGATTAGAACCAACTTTGTTCAGGATATATAAGTCTTAAATAAATGCATATTCTATTAGTTTGGTTACGATATCTAGTAAAACAAAAAAGTTTTTCATACTAAGACTTAATATTGGACCGATCGGTCCTATGACAGCTATATGATATAGTGGTCCGATTTGAACCAACTTTGGTCAGGATATATAAAACCAAGTTAAATGCATATTGTATTAGTTTGGTTAAGATTTCTCATTAAACAAAAAGTTTTTCATACTAAAACCAAATTTTGACCCGATCGGTCCTATGACAGCTATATGATATAGTGGTCCGATTTGAACCAACTTTAGTCAGAATATATAAAACCAAGTTAAATGCATATTGTATCATTTTGGTTGAGATATCTCATAAAACCAAAAAGTTTTTCGTACTAAAACGTGATTTTCGACCGATGGAAAATGTATTTATTCACTTAACAGGTAATATCTTCCGAACCCCTCAACCAAAATTTATGTTTCATATACCAAAAAAACGCGAAATTGTACGTATTACAACATATTAAAATTTAACAAAAATCGTTAGAGCCGTTTTGTCAGAAATCGCCAAAATGTAAGCTAAAAACTTTATTTCACCTGTAAAATGTTACCTGAGTACTTTGAAAAAAAAGTTTAAAGGTACGCCTAAAAGCCCTCAAACACACCTAATGATATATAGAACATATCTGTAGCTTCTATGGTTTGGAAACTGTTGAGGTTTCAATTTTATGGATTTAGCGTTTTCCCGCTAAACTAGCAGGGAAATTGACAAGTCGTAGAACAAACATTTCTAGATTTTGAAAAGGAATCAATCCCCATCATTACATTTAAGCTTCTTTAGCGCTTTGATGCAAACAGACAAACAGACAAACAGACAAACAGACAAACAAATGACTTTTCATTTCATTTGAGAAGTCCATAAAATTTTCAAATTTATTTATCTTTTGAACCAGTTATCGGATTTGGGTGATTGAGGTATCAATCGACGCGTATTTTTAATTAGAATTTTTAAAAATAAAAATTTTACCAAAAGCCCCAACGGCCCCATAAGCTGCAATTATCAAAATTTTTCCTCCTACTTACACCCCGTATCTTATGACCCAGGTTGGTTAGAAAAGTTTTAGTACGCCATTTTGTAAGTTAGAACTAAAACCTGTCGATCGGTATATAACTTGATCTGATCGGACAGTCGTAGCAAATTCCAACTTAGCTGTATATATAGTTATCGCCCTTCAATAAGCTTCGTCACTAACGCGAACTGCCGTCCGCAGTGAAAGAAATGTAATAACTACTTTCA